>NC_073313.1:196138095-196345595 GCF_027595985.1 Sorex araneus
AGAGGAGAGGAGAGGAGAGGAGAGGAGAGGAGAGGAGTGAGAAACAATGGGCCAAAGGCAGCACAACAGGAAGAAGAGAGAAGAGAAAAGAGAAAAGTAGATTGTACAATAGTTGAGTTTGCCTTTGGAAATGGAAGTGTTCAATATTTATTTCATTATTTTAAATATACAATAAGTGAAAGACTGAAGACAAGATAAAGAGTGAATAAACTGTTGTCCCTTTCCTTAGATAAGGAATTAGCACTTATATATCTAAGTTTATGTCATGCTTCGAACATAAACATTTTGTTTGATACTATATTTACTTTCGGTGTTTTAGAAAATAAGTCATATAGTCATCAGAAATTATGTCACAGATACCACTCCTTGGCATCTGTCCTCAAAACAAAATCATTCATTCAAATGTATATATGTATACCTATGTTCATTGCCACATTAGCCAAAATACAGAAACAATCTAAACTCCCAACTTTGAATGAATAGATCAAGAAGTTGTGGGATATATATACACAATGGGATACTATGCAGCACCAAGAGAAAACAATATCATGAAATTTGAAACAACACAGATGAGACTAGAGGATATCAAAGTGAATGAAGTCAGTGAGAAAGAAAGGGATAGATGTAGAATGATCTCTCGCATATGTGGAATTAAAAGGTACATAACAAGGTAACAACAATGGGCCAAAGGCAACACAATAGGAGAACTGATCAACTCAAACAAAGTTGGTGGGTGAGCATCAAAAAGAAAAAGCGGAAGGGTCTTTGGAGAAGGGATATACTTGTGATGGGTTTGGTGGGCATACTTGTGATGGATTTGGTGTTGGAAGTATGTGCATTAGAAACCATCATTAGCATTATTGTAAAGAACAGAACCTCAATTAATACAAATAAATATATATTTTCTTACAAAATAAAATCATAGCATAAATATGAACAAACTGTTAGGTCAAATCCAAATTACCTTTATTTTCCATTTTAAGGGCCCACTGTTCATAAGGTTGAGTTCCAAAATCATGCATTGGACTCATTTGGCAAAAAGTCTGAATTCTTGTCATTATTTCTAAAACTTTGTCCTTAAAAGGATCCTAAAAATAAGTTGTATACACTTACTCTTATTTATATGTTTGTGTTAACAAAGAGCAATATATGATAAAATGATTTATTAACGTTCTATAATATATTATTTAGAATCTTAGTATAACCACGGTAGCAAATTAATCTTTGGTCACATCTTTCCATATTTCCATTTTATTAGTTTACTTTTCTTTCCACCTTTAAGCTACACCCATCTCAACACCATGCACTATTCCATTTCCAATTATAATGTTTGATAGAGGCAAAGGAGATAGCTCAAATGGCTAGAGTCAATATTTTGTGTGTTTGGAGGCTTAGAGTTTGATGTATAGCACTGTATAGTAACCAAGCACTATCAGGAGTGACTCCTGAGGACCAAGCTGGGAGTAGCCTCTAAACACCACCAGCTGTTGCCAAAATGCTTCCTAAAATAAATCTTCAAAGCAACAAAAAATAGTAAATGATATAAATTAAAAGCATTAATAGAAATTATATATGTATGTACATATACAAGCTTTGTACTTCAACTTCACTCTTGTAATCAGATTCACCTTTTTGCAAATCACTTTCACCCTTTGCAAATCATGTTCACTTAAGGGAATGACAGAGTAAAGTCACACAATAACGTAATTTTTATGATTATTTTTATAGCTACTTTGAGTTCAGGTGATTCCCACTGATTTGATGTGCAAAATATTTTTGTGGGGAATATGATCTGCAAAGAGGTGGATTTATTTGCTAAAGGTGAATCCGATTTGCAAAAAGGTGGTTCTGATTTGCAAAAGGATGAATTTTGTGAACTTTGCAAAAGTACAAAATCAGTGTGTGTGTGTGTGTGTGTGTGTGTGTGTGTGTGTGTGTGTGTGTGTGCGCGCAATGTCAAAATAACCTAGAAAGCCTGGAATGTAATTTTAAAAACATGCTTCTTTGAAGAATTGCCTTCAGGCAGGGATACTTCCAGATCTTGCGCCAGGCTGAGTCATCTGGGGCACCCTGGAGGGAGCAGGTAAGCCCAGCACCCAGCAGCGAAAAACCTCCACACTTCACAATCACCACCACACTCACGGCCAGACTCCACTGCTTGGGACGAACCTCATTCAGAAACTGGTCTGTTGAAACACTAAGGTATGTGGGATTTTGTACCTAAAATCTCCAGGCTCCAATGGAATTGGGGATAGGCTACCTCCCACTATCTCCCTGTTCTTCTGGAAGCCTCAGCAGTCATGAGGATAAACTGCCTCAGGTACCAAATAAGCTCGTTAACCATTTATGATCCAGAGACTCATAAACAAATCTTGAAAGAGATCAACACGTTGCAGAGATGCTTCCAGACCCAGCACCAGGATCTGTTGTCTAAGGTACCCAAAGTTATGGACCAGTTAAAATTTTAAGTCTATCTGTATCACCGTATTCAAAAATTTTGAATTACTGGCATGTGACATCTCAAGCTCTATACTATTGATAAACAAATAGTGTAGCACACCACATTGGATGGGATGTAAAGTAGGAGGCAACCAATCTTGGTTAAGAAAATATAAACTCACAAGGCTTAACCTGTAAAAACATGTTAGTAATCTCTTCTATAAGGGCTTAATGACTCCTTGGTGAGATACAACAATATTCACACACTTTCTTCTAAGGAAATATTTTTGATCATTTTTAGCTAATTATTTATGACAAGCAATATAAAAAAATTATTCCAGGACCACTATAGGAGCAGACTTGAAGGGTGGTCGGGAAAATTGGAAATAATGGTGGTGGGAAGGTGCAATGGTGGTGGGATTAGTGTTGGAATATTGAGTGTAATAAGTCATCATGGACAAAAACAACAAAAAGAAGTGACTTCAATATTACTTCTACCAAAATAAAAAGCGAAGAGGTAGAATTATGAAAAGATTCAGACAGAGCCAGATATGTAGCTCAAAGGTAGAGTTACTATACAGGTAAGAACCTGGTTCAAGTATAAAGCTAATTTATAATATAAAATAAAAATTCTAAAATAATAGTACCTGAAAACATTTCAGGTTCTTTTTAATGACTATAAATTGCAGAATAAATTTTAAAATTATTGAATAAAACTGCATTAATG
Source organism: Sorex araneus (assembly GCF_027595985.1). Classification (NCBI taxonomy): domain Eukaryota; kingdom Metazoa; phylum Chordata; class Mammalia; order Eulipotyphla; family Soricidae; genus Sorex; species Sorex araneus. The sequence continues at coordinate 196,141,262 of NC_073313.1, forward strand.
AAGAGTGAAAGAAACAAATATTTAAATTTGCTAATTCAAGTGAAAGGGACAGTATTCTTTTCATAGGACTGAAAAAAGTTTCACTGACTACAGAGGGGGATCACTAATACTTCTTTAATGCATACTGCATTTCAAATACAGCATTATCTATTATGCACTAAATTAGTCCTTAGGACGTATGCTTAAATAATTTCACATATCATCTATACATACCTTAAACTTATCATGTGTTGCCTGCCCTCACTTCCTTCCTTCTTTCTTCCTTCCTTCCCTTTCTTTCTCCCTTTCTCTTTCCTTTTCCCTCCCTCCCTCCTTTCCCCTTTCCCTCTTCCTCCCTTTCTTTCTTTCTTTCTTTCTTTCTTTCTTTCTTTCTTTCTTTCTTTCTTTCTTTCTTTCTTTCTTTTCTCTCTCTTTCTCTCTTTCTTTCTTCTTTCTTTCTTTTCTTTCTTTTCTTTCTTTCTTTCTTTCTTTCTTTCTTTCTTTCTTTCTTTCTTTCTTTCTTTCTTCCTTTCTTCCTTTCTTTCTTCTTTCTTTCTTTCTTCTTCCTTCTCTTCTCTTTCTTCCTTCCTCCCTTCCTTCCTTCCTTCCTCTCCTTCCTTCCTTCCTTCCTTCCTTCCTTCCTTCCTTCTTCATTCTCTTTCTTTCTTCCTCTCTCTTTCTTCCTTCCTTCCTTCCTTTCTTTCTTTCTTCCTCTCTTTCTTCCTTTCTTTTTTTCTTCCTTCCTCTTTCTTTCTTTCTTTCTTTCTTTCTTTCTTTCTTTCTTTCTTTCTTTCTTTCTTTCTTTCTTTCTTCCTCTCTTTCTTCCTTCCTCTCTCTTCCTTCCTTCCTTCCTTCCTTCCTTCCTTCCTTCCTTCCTTCCTTCCTTCCTTCCTTCCTTTCTCTCTCTCTCTCTCTCTCTTTCTTTCTTTCTTTCTTTCTTTCTTTCTTTCTTTCTTCCTTCCTTCCTTCCTTTCTTCTTTCTTTCTTTCTTTCTTTCTTTCTTTCTTTCTTTCTTTCTTTCTTTCTTTCTTTCTTCCTCTCTTTCTTCCTTCCTCTCTCTTCCTTCCTTCTTCCTTCCTTCCTTCCTTCCTTCCTTCCTTCCTTCCTTCCTTCCTTCCTTCCTTTCTCTCTCTCTCTCTCTCTTTCTTTCTTTCTTTCTTTCTTTCTTTCTTTCTTCTTTCTTTCTTTCTTTCTTTCTTTCTTTCTTTCTTCCTTCCTTCCTTTCTTCTTTCTTTCTTTCTTTCTTTCTTTTCTTTCTTTCTTTCTTTCTTTCTTTCTTTCTTTCTTTCTTTCTTTCTTTCTTTCTTTCTTTCTTTCTTTCTTTCTTTCTTTCTTTCTTTCTTTCTTTCTTTCTTTCTCCTGCCACACAGTTGTGTTCATTACTTACTCCTACCTTTGAGTTCAGAAAAACACTCCTGGTAGGGCTCTGGCGACCATATGCTGTTGGCATTGAACATAAATCAGGGGAGTGCCAGGCCTTATCCTCTTACTCTCTGTTTCTCCCTCTGAACCCAGGTTTCTTTCAGTAAGAGAAATGATTCATTGCAAAAGCAACACTAAAGTGAAAATTCCACTTATTTACAAAGCTAGTGTTTTCCTAAGAAAAGTAAAATGAAGATGAGGGAGGATTTCCACTATCACTGCCAATTAAAATTTGGTAGCAACAAAATGGCTCTGTGGAATGTCAGAAGACCATCCTGAATTCACTCTGAAAATGAAAAAATGGATAAAACAAAACTAATGAAAACTGTATATTTTAGCTGTCATCTCTTTTCTCCTCACCCTTCATGACTGATATGCAATTGACCAATTATTAGCTACTTAAGATAAATTAAAGAATGATAGAAGGTATAGAAAATAATGTTATAATTTCTTTCCTAAAATTTTAAAATATTATTATTCAAGTAGTCTATGTGAAATCATTTTTTCTCTCAAATGAATGTGTTATTACTAATAAAATATTAAATTTTAAGCACATACTTCTCTGGTGTCATCTGTGATTACAACTTTTTTGCACGGTTCCTTTATTTGGTCTTTGAGCTGATCAAGATTTATTTTCACAGTTTTAATGGTAGATGCATCAAGATTGGCACATATCTATAAAAGAGATTTTTTTAAATATTCAAGTAGTAAAATTTCTCTTGCAATTGATTCAATATACAATTGTTTTTTTTCATGTATGAAATGGTAGCACAATAGCACTGTCTTCCTTTTGTTCATCGATTTGCTCAAGCGGGCACCAGTAACATCTCCATAGTGAGACTTGTTGTTACTGTTTTTGGCATATCAAATATGCCACAGGTAACTTGCCAGGCTCTGCCGTGCGGGGCACGATACTCTTGTAGCTTGCCAGGCTTTCCGAGAGGGATGGAGGAATTGAACCCGGGTCGGCCGCGTGGAAGGCAAACGTCCTACCCCCTATGCTATCGCTCCAGGTATTCCTTATTAAATATAACATTTTAGCTCTGCTTTACTATGAATCTGGTTAAACTATAACATTTATCTTGATGTAGTAAACAGAAGTTTTGAAGTAAAGTTAATGAATAATTACTAAAAGTAGGCATATTTACTTTAATTCTTTAAATTCCACTTTTCAATAGGAAAATCTGACATGAAAAGAACAGAGCAATTTGGACAGAGAAATAGAGAATAATTATAAAACATCAGATTACACAACACATTTAAAGATCAGCTTGAAATTCCTCAATAATATTACCACCATTTCTTACATATTAAGAAAACTTGACAAAACATGGAACACCTGATACCCATGTCCTTTATTCCAGAATGCAGCCAGTCCTTAATCTTAATAATCACATAACTGAGAACAAATAACTGTCAGTCTGTCAATTCTACTTATTTTTACTGCATTAAGCTAGAGTACAGAATTTAAATACAAATGAAATTGCTTGGTGTCTAAATACTTTTTTGATCACTCAGAATTCGCTAAACACAATGTCAATAGACTGACATTGTATGGTCCATTTGGGGCACAAGTACTCTCCATAGTTTTGAATCATATAAAAATTATAAACATTCAAACTACTTTCTAGATAAAGTAATTAATAAATTAATAATAGGAGTACATTATTATAGGAAGGCCATTTCACTTGTCAGACCTTTTCTTAATTATATCTTTTTTTAAATTTTGTGATACTCATCTGTATAATCTTTTTTCTATATTATCAATATTTATTAAAGAGTATTACTATTTTGTACAAGATGCAATCAATTGACTATAGGAAATTAGAGTTTCATCTAAGATGATCATGTAATATCTTTTATGCACATATCTATGAAAGTTGGATTTCTCCTTACTTAAAACATCCCAAGAAATATAGAAATTTACTTTAGCTTTAGATTTTTGTAACTGTTGTTTTTGTATTTTATACATGAAGTTAACGACTTACTTTTAAAATGTGTTCTTCAGCCTTGGCTTGCTTTGTGGCTCCTCCAACACCAGGGGAAGCTGTAAGACCCACTATTTGAGGCAGGGGAGTTACTGTTTTGTTTTCTTTCTTGAATTTATTGTTTTTTAACTTCTGCACTATATAACGTCTCATGATGTTATTATAGACAGCTTCTTTTTTTGTGTGATGCATTCATCAATGATGATGAGGGAAAAGTCTTAAAAGAAAATGTAATTAGTTCATTTATTAGTGTAACCAAATGGTGCAACCAGCAAGGAGAGAACAAAAAGTACTTTTCTGTAGTATTTCTTCACCATAGTGTCTTTTCTTGGGCAGAATACTAATACAGTCCTCTTTCTTGCCTTTTTTTCCCCTTTTCATTTTTCTGCGGTCCTAGGAATCAAACCTGAGTCACATATATAAAGCATGCACTTTACAATTGGACCACCTCTCTGATTTCATCATATTCAAGAGGGAAATATAACCATACTAGTTACCTCACATAACATAGAAATTAATCTATGTTAATGATTCCACTCCCCTGTTAGATATGATCTCCATCTAATAGATAAATTATGGAAGTTCTGTAGCACTGTCTATAGCACTGTCGTCCCATTGTCCATCGATTTGCTCGAGCGGTCACCAGTAACGTTCCATTGTGAGACTTGTTGTTACTGTTTTTGGCATATCAAATGCACCATGGGTAGCTTGCCAGGCTCTGCCGTGCGGTCAGGATACTCTCAGTAGCTTCCTGGGCTCTCCAAGAGGGATGGTGAAATCAAACCCGGATTGGCAGCAGCAAAGCAAACACCCTACCTGCTGTGCTATTGCTCCAGCCCTTGTAAAAGTTCATAAAGCTAAAAAGTCAGAATGAAATTGAAACTCAAAAAAATCCTCAGGATTATATACTGGTTATTTAATTTTCAGTTGGTAAATTTTATTTTCATTATTTCAGATAAGAAAGGCACTATTGAGAAATAATTTGCCTTATTTTAACTTTGCATTTATTATTATCTATATATTTAAAAAATCTGTATCCAGAGTTTCAGTGTAAATGCCTGAGGGTGCAGTGACGTTGGGGCCCAAAGTGTCCAAAAATCACCAGGGCCACCTTGGCAGTGCCAAGAAGGTCATATAATATTAAGGATCAAATCCATGGCAGGCATGTAACCACTAGACTATCTCCCAAACACTGAAAGGATTGTTTGAATGGGAAAGCATGCATGCAGTGCTGAGGATGGAACTGGACCAGCTGCATGCAAAGCATTTGCTCAGATCATTGAGCTATTTTTCTGGCCCAAATATTATATTTTTTCCTCTTTCTATGGAAAATTCATTAGCATATAAAAAGAACTTGTCAATACCTAAAAATAAATAAAAATGCAAAGTTCAGTAAGCGTCACATTTAACTAACTCATGTAGAATAAAATGATCCTTTTAAGAGATCAAACTGTTTCCTCAAGAAAGTCGAAGAGTTTTAATGAAAGCTTGAACAACTGAAGATACTCTACACAAACCTAAGATTTTTAAAGTCAACATGGAAGAAATGATTTAACTAAGAGCATCTCCTTACTATCAAGATATCTCTATGAATTCTGTTTTCCAAAATTAACAGTTCAACAAACCTGATAACTGCACACCAGCATCTTCTCCTTTTTCTGCCTTCAAAATGGAGTTCTCAAGGATCTGAGCTGTGCTGATAATTATATCATTGGATTTGACAACAGTAGGAAATGATATTTTCAACTGAGTATCACCACTTAATCTCTCAATAGCATAAAACTTCTTCAAAAATGGGCTGAACTCTTTGCGGAAGAGCTGTTCCACTAAAGGTACCTTTAAAGTTACAATGATTAAAAGGAGAAAAAAATGGTTACAGCAAAAGGAGTAAGTGACATTACCAGTTAGTGACATAAAAACCTATCAATCATTCCTAGTAATTCCACCCATCTATAGGTCTTTTAAATAACTACTGTGTTGAAATTACATATGGAATGAAAATATGTTTAAGATATGGTTTCAATTATGAGCCACTCTTTCTAGATGAGAAATCTAGAGGAATCGAAAGAGCTATGCTAGGAGTATCACATCTCACTCAAGTGAGAGAAGGAATCTGGAGTTCCGACCTCCATCGATGATCAAGAATCAGTGACGCTGTCTTGTTTGCCAAACATCAAAAATAAGATGGGCCAGACATGTAATGCGATTCAGAGAGGACTGCTGGACTAGAGCTGTTACCGACTGGATTCCACTGGAAGTGGCCACCCACCAACAAGATTGTCAACTTCTTCTTTAAAACCCTGAATGAACGGTTTAAGGCTCTTTCTGTTCCTGGAGCAAGCAGATGTCATTGGGCTACACTAGCATGCGACAGGTACAAATGGAGACATTACTGGCTCCCACTTCAGCAAATCTAAGATCAACGGGAAGATAAGTGATACAAGTGAGGTGATACATTCTAGATGAGCACATAAATCAAGAGTAAACCAAATCAAACAATATGATTGCAACCAAATGTAGTGTACTTCTCCCATAGAAATGCATACAAAGTTGAGGCCAGAGTAACAGTACTGTGGGTACTTGCACCTGGCCATGGCACGATATGATCTCCTGAGTTCACGGCACCCCATATGGTCCTCTGAGTCTTCCCAGAATGATCTCTGAGTGCACAGCCAGGTGAAACCCTGAGCACCAAAAGGTGTAGCCCAAATGGAAAATCAAAGCAAAAAGATACTACATACAAAGTGTCAGCAAAGAGAAAGAAGCCACTAACTACATGAAAGAAAAGCTTATAAGGAATTGGAATTTTTCAAGTCAGGGGATAGTGAAGAGAGTAATTAAAACTACGTTGCATAAGAAAAAATTCTGAAATTTGTAAAGCAGGGCCAGGACATAAAAGACTGTGTATGCCAACTAGAGTAGTTTTTATTGAATAGAATAGTTTATAGAATCTAGTAAGTTTTGTGGCAGTTAAACTATTTCTTTAGTTTGGAATCACACCAGAAGCAATATGTCCAAGGGATTGAAGGGAGCAAAGAATTTTAAGTAATGAGTTAAGAGTTGCCCAGGAGGGACTTGAGGTGAAGGAATGAAATATATACTAGATTGGCTTAAGTGGCTGAGCGGGTTAAAGGACTTTCTGTGGCGATATAATGATTAGTAGAATGAAAAACACTTATTTAGGGATTGCTTTGTATGATTGTTTAGCAGTATAAAAAAACAAGTCTTCTAAGAGTTTCTGTGAGAGAGAGAGGGTGAAAGGAGAACCCATGAATTCTAAGGAAACAATGTGAATTAAAAATCAATCGCCAAGGGTTAGAGGTAGTATGCAGCTTGCATGCAGCTGACCCAGGTTCAAATCCTGCCGTCACAAATGGTCCCCTGAATACCACCAGGAGTGATCACAGAGCACAGAACAAAGAGTAATCCTTCAGCACCGTCAGGCATGGCCCAACTTCCCCTATTTCTCTGCAAAATAAGATCAATGACCAGAGCCCTGGACAAGGCTGATCATTTATAAATGTGTTGCAAGCATGAGGCCAGGATCAGCCTGCCACCAACAAGCAACAAGCGAGTCTCTGGACAGCTCTGCTATCTGGGACCCAAGAACCACAACTTAATGTATCCATAGCCAGGACAGTAGGGATATAGCAATCAAAGATGTGTGAGCTGAGCACTGCAGCCAAAAGTGTTCCACTCCCCTACCCCACCCTCCATGAGCACTATGATCAGAATACTCATGGGGACAGCTAACTGGGTGCAATACTGGGTAACACTGCAACTGTGTTTGAGCCCTGCAGCCAGATGTGTCACTAGATTAAGTACCCAACAAAGTATGTAAAAATTGCATCTAAGTGTTTGTGTGTGTGACCTATTGTCATTGCAACAAAGGAAAAGGGAATAAAAATCAACAACAATTTGTTGGTTTTAGAATCACACCAGCTGTAATTAGGGCTTACTCCTCACTCTGTGCTCAGGAATAACTCCTGACAGTGCCACATGTGGTGTCAGGGATTTGAACTGGGGTCGGCTGCAGAAAAGGCAAGTGTGTTAAACCCTGTGCTATTTCTCTGCCCCCCCAAACCATTCTTGTAAGTGAAGAAATGTGTCAAGAAAGGAGTAAGAAAATGTTAATAACAGTTCAATTTGGTTTTCAAAATGAAGTGTGTAATCTACCTTCCACAAAAATCACTTGAGAAATTTAGAAAAGAATTTTCTATATCCACCCTAGAACTAATGAGTACAGGTTTTTCTTTCTCTGGGAGAGTCTTAAAACCTGCAGTTTTATGAAGTTTTCCATGTGACATTCTTTAAAATGTGAGACTAACAGCTCTTCTCTCTCTTCCACTTACACAAGATAGAGGAGATATTATGAGAAGACAGAAAAAGATTTGAGGAAGAGAACATAAAGTGGGTTAGAAAACACAGTATGAGGAAAGCCCACTACTTCCTTATTGTGTGATCTTGACAAGTTACTTAATCATATCTGTCATCTAGATTTCTACATTGATAAGATAAAAATACTCTTAACCTAGGATAGACTTGAGAAAATTCAATGATACAAAAGTTTACTTATTGACAGTATTCAGAAAACATCAACTAACCTTTTATTCTAACATGAGTGTAGTGGAAAGTGAAGACCATCGGACTTAAGAGGAAAAGAGTTCCAATTTCAGCTCTGCTGTTTATTTGCTGGATGGCCATTGCAGACTAAATAAAGACCCAGAGTCTCAACTAAATAAAGGACCCAGAGTCCTACTGGATAAGATAGGAATAATTATGGCTAACTCAAATGGTTAGCATTAATGACATAATGTACAGCACAGAGGAAAGTACAATATTAATTAATTTCTTATGAAGACACAACTCTGAATTCCTGGATGTGGATTCCTTGAAGAAAAGGTCTGTTTTTAATTTGTCTTTTAAAACCCTCAGAGTGCTGAATGGTTTACAGATAGCAATGCCTTGGAGTTACATGATAACCTGAGGTTCTGCCCATAAAGGGTAAGTCAACATCTTCCCAAGCAATACCATCTTCTGGTCAATTGCAGAATGAAAACAAGGTGCTGCTGGAAGTAGCAGGTGTTGTAAATCCTGATACTCACTCTGGGTGGCATTAACTTCCTAGTGAAGGACATAGAGAAAGCCAGATGCAAGGCTGACATGGCTAATTGAGAGGTGTGTGGTCCTTTTGGAGCCTTTGCCTGAGATGTGACAGAGCGCCTGCCAAGACTAATCAAACCCAACTGCTACCCACTTCTGCTTAATCAGATGCTATAGTACAGCATCTGAAGAAACCTGGGATTTATCTCTTGTGATGTTGAAGCCCGAGATAGGAAACAGAAAGTCTGGGAACACAGGTGGTGTTTTCGTATTTCCCTGCATTTGAAGGCTATAACTTCAGAAAAGATGGAGGAAGGGAGAGGAAAGTAAATGGTGTTAGGGAACAGGATTTCTTCTCTCTGGATCAAGGGTTTTCTGGACCTGGCTTTTGGGTCAAATACGGAATGCAGGTTATGTGTACTATATGGTTAAGAAATGACATAAAAGAATTAAAAACTTAATGACTGTAAATTCAAAGAAATGAGATAATAAAAAAATATTTATGATTGGACTGAAGATGTAATAGGGGGATTTCTAATAGCTTTTAGGGAAAAATAAGAAAACAGATCAGGAATTTTAAATGTCTACAATGAAGTTATTATTCATCATTGATGAGAATAACTTAAGATTTAAACACAGCTAATAAATGTGGATTCAGGAGACTCATAGAGATTCATTCAATGTGATGAAAGATTTGTGAAAATAATAGTTGAGAGAAGAAAGAGCTATTATATTTTATTTGTTGGTTTATTTGTTTGAGTTTTTTGTTGTTGTTGTTTCAGAACCACATTTGACTTTGCTCAGGGTTATTTGTGGCTCTGCGATGAATAATCAATCCTTGTTGTTCTCAGGGAACCTTACAAAACCCAGGTCAGCTGCATGCAAGGCAGGTGACGTACCCATTATACTATTTCTCCAGACTCAGCCATTACATTTGAAGAGACATTAGGCATATATAAACACATGAGACCATAAGAATCAATTAACATTAATAGTATGTAGAAATAAACATAAGTACTTTAAATTAGGCTCAAAAATTAATGACACAAAGACAATTTCAGAGGGCTCTGGTTTAATTACTTTTCAAAATAAAAGAAACTACAGTTCCAGATGAGTTTGTGGGTGCCAGAAATGTAGGTCATCCCATTGTTCATTGATTTGCTTGACTGGGCACCAGTAACATCTCCATTGTGAGACTTGTTACTGTTTTTGGCATATCTAATATGCCACAGGTAGCTTTCCAGGCTCTGCCCTGCGGCCAGGATACTCTCAGTTGCTTGCTGGGCTCTCCTAGAATAATAGAGGAATCGAACCCAGGTGGGCCATGTGCAAGGCAAATGCTCTACCCACTGTGCTATCGCTCCAGTCCGTGGGTGCCAGAATTGGTGACAAAGGCAAACTGTCATGGGTTAATGTCATTGTCACCTTTCCTACATTCTTAACTGCTATGCTCATATCTATAGCATATTTTGTTCAGCTATGGACGCTGAATTTGAAAGGATTTCACTTAAATGTTTGTAAAGTTTGAATAATCAGGATATTGAAAAATATGGAAACCATGCTATACAAGCAAGAGTTAAAGAAAGAACTGGGAATATTAATCTGACATAACAAATGAAAACAAAACATAAGGTTGCTTATTCTACCTTCTCCTGTGAAAGGCAAAAGAATGGAGACAGAAAAGTAGGTAAGAAAAGGCCATGTGTAGGATAGATGACTGTAGGCAGAGTTTGAGGAAATGACAGAATATGCAAAAGGTATGCTTAAGTGGTTGCCAATCTAGTTAACTTTGTCCTTCTCTCTGGACCTAGTACTTAAGACCCTATTCCTAGTTAAGGAATTCCATTTTATTAGTTATGAAGGTGAGGAGAAGAGAATAGGGGAATTAATATTTATTAAATCATTCTACATCTTAAACTTCAGAGTATCTGAATAAATTAGTGCTATTTCATTCATTTTATCTTTTGAAGTTAAATAAATTACTGATAGGTAGAAATAACTTAAAAGCTGAGATTTCTTTACTCCGAATTATAATATACTCAATAAAGGAATTATTTGAAGAGCTATAGGCAGAATGGTAACGTTTCACTACTACCACTTCATCATCATCATCCCATTGATCATCGAATTTCTTGAGCGGTCTCAGTAACGTCTCCATTCATCCTAGCCCTGAGATTTTTAGAAGTCTCTCTTTACACACCCTTTCCAATGGTGCCGCATTGGAGGCTCTTTCAGGGCCAGGGGAATGAGACCCATCATTCTTACTGGTTTTGGCATATGAATACACCATGGGGAATTTGAGAGGCTCTCCCGTCTGGGCATGAAACTCTCAGTAGCTTGCCAGGTTCTCCTAGAGGAAGAAGTAGGCTATAAGATGTCTGGGAGCTTGGTTTTATAGTCTCTGGCCGTTGACCATTGGTGGAATTACCATTACCACTTAAAAATAAAAAACCTTTTTTCTAATAATGGGCACTTAAGTATATAGTTTGTGGATGTATACTTAACTGTTATCCCATTAAGTGATAAGTACTAATAAAATTAAACATTTACAAGTTAATAAACTCAATTACCTAAATATAGCTCAAATAGCAAGACTTTTGTTTGTTTTTGTTTGGGGGCCACACTCAGTGATGCTCAAGGCTTACTCCTGACTCTGTACTCAGGGATCACGGCTGGCAGGTTCAAAGGACCATTTAGGGATCAAACTCAGGAGTGCAAAAACAAATACTATACTGTCTCTACATTGTCTGTACTATCTCTCCAGTCTCAAGTAATTAGACTTTTATATAGACTTACAAAGATGGTTTTGAAGTATTCCAGAATATGTATTTTATTAAAGATTTTCCATTTGCATTTAATTATACACACCCCCACATATAAACATATATTCATTGAAAAAATTGTCTGTTCAATATAATTTTCTTTTTAATTTGAACCAAATTATATTTATTTTGAAGAAGTACTATTTGCTACCATTAACCATGGGTCAACAATAAAAGATTTTATTATATCCCAGTGACGTTTCAAATTTTTCATATTTCTAAGACTGATAATTTAAATTAGTACCCATCAACTTTAAATTAGTACCCATCAACTTGGTGGAAAATATGCTCTTTATATTTGTTTTGGATTTTGAATTTTAAGTTTGACTTTTAGGGTAAAATCCACTTAAGAGGTTAATAAATGAATACTACATATAACTAGAAAAGCAAATCTTTAAAATAAATTAGCTCTTTTGACACTACCTCTAATTATACTAAATCTGTGTGATTCAATGTTAACAAATGTCATTATACAAGTGCTTTAATATATAAAAATAAAAATGAATGATATAATTGTGGCATTCAAGTACCTTATTGACAAGGACTATAACTTTCCCAGGTTCAGATGATCTTTTCTTCTTGTCCAAGTGGTCTTTGGCAATGTAAACAGCTACTCTGGTTTTCCCACTTCCTGTAGGGAGACATATAATAATATTCTTCCCCTCCAAGGCTGGCTGGGCAACTTCCATTTGGTAAGACCTAAGATCCAATTCTGGCTCAGGGGATGCTCTTTTCTCCATATCTTCTTCATCTGAGGGAAATTAAAAGAAAAATCAGGGAATGAATAAGAAAATAGTCAAGGCTAGGAAGCCTAAAACTGAACACAGGACTCTTGGTTATACCTTCTCACTTCAGAAAAATTAATCAATTTTTAATTTTCTGTTAGGATACAACCAATGTATTTTATCAAGGAAGAAACCTGGGAGAAGTGTCTCAGAGGGAGTGAATTAGCAGAATGGAACTCTGGTAGGGGTCCACTCGAGGGACTCTTTTTTATGGAATGAGAATGGTGCTGTAACTGCACTGAGTTATTACTGCATCTGATTTTGCATCTCTTCGTTGAGTTTTTAAACTCACTTGTTTCAACCCATCTGCCTGCAAATCAAGAAGAACTGGAAAAGTAGAATCATTAGTCCTAACTGTTCTGCCCTCTTTTTTTTTTAAATTGCAAGATGATTTTATGGATGACGCTATATTCCTAGATTTATAAAAACTTTATCTGACAACCAAATACCAAAAACATACATATATATGATTTTTGCCATTTGAGGCAACCAGATTGAGCAGAGCGATATTTAGGAAGTAGAGAAAAAACTTATATGTTAGCCTTTAAATGGTAGATTTTCATTAAAAGATAAAAACAACTTTGTTGGTATAACTTAATTGTGTCTAATTTTGCCCTTTGGCTTAGAATTGTATTATCACTTTTTTATATAACTATTTGTCAGTGTATTCATAATTCTCTAAAATCAATGCACAACATAATAAAATATTTACAATAACATTTCTAAATGTCACATATTGATAAAATAAATATTAACAATCGTTCATCTTTTGAACATTTGAATAAAGTTATTATATATTGATTTAAATGTATTTGTTTGGAAATGACTGTATTTGTCAACATTAGCCAAAGCAATAACCTAAAAATTTGTAACTTATACTGTGGGATGCAGTAAATTAATATGATACCAATTTAAAAGCCCATCTTATGCTTTATGCAATCACAAGAAAAAAAGGGAAATGACAGTACTTATCAGTATTTCATTACACATGAAGTTACTGTTCTTTCTCTTATCAATGATTACAACAAAACTGAACTAACATAATCCCATTAACTTCTAAAAAGTTGCTGATGATTCCATTTCAGCAACTGGATAATTCTATTTGACTAGGTTTAATTTGTTGTGATAGTACTATCTGGACAGGTAGGGAAATTTACACCAAAAACCACTTAGAGTCACCTACTAACCTGGCAGGAAATTTGCCTTCTGTGTGGATGAGTAAACACAGATGCAACACATTTAAGTTATCATTTGCTCATCTACTGATTCATTTATGATTTTCACAAAAAGCTCCTTTGACAGCACTGATATTTAAGAATACATATTTACAAGTCGTTCTTTCATGATTATTTTGAATTCTATAATAATTTTAATAAATTGCCTTCTATTATGTATTTATGAAGATTCAAATTTATTTAAGAGTATCACTACTTTCTGATGAGTAACTTTATGGATTATCAAAATCCTAATATTATACCATTATTATGTGCATTTTGTCACCTGAATTTTTCAAAAGAACTAGAATATTTGCAAACAAAGACCTATTTTAAATATTTTAACACCATCTTTCTGGAGTTTATTTTTGCTAAATTGCTATTTGATCTAGGAAATTTGCTAAAATATATTAGCACATTCTATTTGCTTAATTTCATGCTAGATACATTTTTTGCATAGATTTAAAAATAACAAAATTCAGCTTCCCATAATGGGGAATATATTTTCCATATAACTTAAAATCATGTGAATTTTAAAATAACTTCCCTTTTGTTTTTTATGTTTACTACTGTACCATTAGGCAAAAAATATAGAAATACATTTTCCTAAATCTTTTCCCAGGAATATGAAACTAAGTGAAGTGTGTAAAATGTCATTATCATTTACACTTATCAGACACTTACTGAACTGATAAATAAGCTAGACTGTTAAAGGACTATCATGTTCAAATTTTAATTCTAGAAACAAAGTCATGATATTTTACTGCTACTTAACTAGTCATGTACAGTAAATATTTAGTGAGTGCCTATACACTTCCAAAAATATGCCCCCCAACTCTGCCTCATCTTCAAGAATATCAGTCAAGAGCAATATACTGCTGCCAAAAATATCAAGATGGGTAAATAGCTCAGTAATCTTTCATATTTTTAAGTCAAGTCTAGAAACTTGATGGGTAGCCCCAAGTTTAAAAAAGAAGCACAGAATGAATATGGGAAAAATTAGAATTGGATTCATTATGAAAATAGCATCCAAAGTAAAAGAGCTGGGTGAGTGCTAAATATTCAGCCTGAGTCTTGCCTTATCACATCCTCTGATACAGGGATGGAAAAAATTTATCCACAAGCAATGACAATTTTCTCTTCTCTGTCACCAGAAGGAGAGAACTGGGTTAGTGTCAATGAGTCATGAGCCAGTTTCCTATATTAAAGAAATTCTTGGAGCTTTGTTTGTTTGTTGTTTCTTTTTGGCTCTTTAAGAAGATTATTTAAATGCAAGATTATACAAGCAAGATTATTTCAATGCAATAATAAAACGGCATTTAAATACACATGACATTAAATAATGTGTACTCTTGCTCTGTAATAAATACTGATTATAGACCTTAAAATTATATTATACCATGTAAATGGTCAAAAAAAGCCCCCAAATCTAATAGGGCTTAAATAATAACATTCTATTGGAACTACACCATGTGGCAAATTTCATTCTCACATTGATTTTGACAGCTGAGTTATTCTTGGAGAGAAAAGGTCTGTCACTGCATGTGTTCGAAATCGACAAAGTATTCCTTTACCTATACTATGTAACCACGGAAAAATACAACATTCCAGCTGGACAAATATTAATAGGTATTACCTCAAAATAGTAAGGAAACACTTTCTACATATCAGGCCAATGTTCACTGCCAAAAAAATATCGCCAGTTTGTTAGAGGTAGCCTATCTCTCTGATAATGAGAAACAGAAAAACAAAACAAAAAGGCCTTCCATATTATAATTATAATTAATTGTTAAAAGTATCATTAATATTTTCTGCTATGGAGCAATATTTCCACGAAGGGTCTCAATGCTAAAGTTATTGGTTTTCTCATTCATGATGCTTACAACACATCCTTTGAAGAAAGATAGAGGACATTTGGAATAAAGTCACTTTTTATATCAATCCCAAATATTAAAATGCAATCTCAAATACCATAGTGCTTTCAGTAAGTGAATGTGTAGTTAGCAATTTGCAAGTTATCTAAATCTTCTATAATTTATTTTTATTTCAGTTTAGATTCTTCACAGTAGCACTGGTTTCTTGTGCACTGACCCATCTAGAACTTGGATGGCTGTCCACTGACTGCTTCTCTTAGGCATGCTTGCTTTGAAAAATATCTTTTCCTCTGAAAAGTACATTGTGTTCAGACATTTTAAGTCTTTCATGAAAAACTGGAGTGAAAAATCAGCAGTTACATTTGCTAGCATCTCAAAACGGATGAAATGCCCTGCTCATAGAGGAGAGTTGTTAAAGCCTTTACTTAGGTAAACAAAAATTAGGATGTGATCCAGAATCTGAAGGCAACTCATAAAAATGTTAGATATTAACTAAAATATATTCTGTGTCCTGTGTCCTACCATCACTAGCATTTGATGGAAATATTAGATTTGTCCAATAAGAATAGAAAAAAAATGCATTGCATAGAAATTTCACACATGCTAACTGGGCTGGAGCAATAGCTCAACAAGCTGAACATATGTTTTACATACAGTGGGCCAGGTTCAATCGCCTGCAGCACATGGTCCCAGCAGCACTTATGGATGTAGCCCACCCTACCTCCTCTATGGCCCCAAAATAAAACAAACAAACACAAACCACTGATAAATTAAACAGAAAATTTGCAAAACTTCCTATTTAAGGTTATGATTGACGTTTGGTGAATTGGGTTCCCTCAAAACAACTTGTTCTGAAGGATTCCAGAATGTTTACAAGAAATGGAATTTTAAATGAAAGTGGTGGTATATTCTAATTTTGAAAGTTTGTAGAGCATCTTTATGTTTTGCCCCCTTCTGCATCTAAGCTTCTATTTTTTTCTCACATTGCAGGGAGATACTTCAGATTTTAAAGTATATATAGTTATTTTCTAAGGGTGTTTATAAAGCAGTAACAGAACAAATGAAGAATAAAATCATTTGTTTCTTAGTATACCAGTTAGCCCTTGATTATTAACTAGTCACCACTGCCTCCAATTTTTGTGTGCGATGATTTACTTTAATTTATGAAATATTTTAAATATACAGATATATAGAAAGGTGAGTATAATGGATATCCAAGAACCCATCATTTATTCTGAAAAGATGCTTGCATTTTAGCTCAGTAGTAATCATGGAGACATGGAAGGAGAGCAGAAAGAAATCACTTAGAATCCTACAGTGGGGAGAGACAGGAAGTTCCTTTCCTTAAACGCAAGTCTAGGTTTAGAATGCTTTTGACCTGACACCAGACTTGACTAATGATCTGTGTGAAGCTTTGTAAACAAGCAATCTTGTATCTCTAGTGTTAAATGAAATGATGAAAGTTAGGATCTGATAAGAAAAAACATTGCCAAAGTGCAGAATTGGGAAGAGGCATTATCATTTACTGCTGGAGGTTATATAATCAACATGGAAAGAAATTTTGAAAATATCTAGCAAAGTACTTATTTAGTTATAAAAATATTTTTCAAAATCTACTCCTATGCTGCATATACTTATACAAATTGGAACTCCTAACACTATGTCTAGTTCCTAGATTTTCATTTGAAGAGGGACTTGTGCTATCTGCAGAATTATACTTATCAATAGTCTTTCCTTTTTACTTAAAATGCATTTTAATTTTTAAAAATGTAGGGCCATGGAATAAATGTAGAAAACTGAATAGAGAATTTAAATGTAGTCAAATTAATTGAAACATCACATAAATAGAATAGAAACATGATTATATGGAATATAACATATGCCAGACCAAAATGATAAGTACTGGATCAAAATTAGAGAGCTTGATTCTAAGACTTTTCTTGTAAGTTGTACTTTTAAAGGAAGTGAGTGGCAAAGTTCCAAAACTACTTCAACTGTAGAAAAGAATTGCTTTAATTGCATAAATACATTAGGGAGGGTATGAACAGCCCCCATGCTTTCCACTATATGGCGTCTTATTTCACACTTTTTAAGGTTTACACAACAGTTAGGCAGTACCTGATTCACTTCCCATGGTGCCTGAATCACTGCCCATGTTGCTGTTATGTCCAAGACTTTCATCTAAGCAGCTGACACTTCCTTCTGCCAAACTTGTGTCTGATTCTGCAAAGGAAAACATTTTTAAATATTTTAAAAATATTTCTGAGAATAAACGTATTTTAGCTGCACACCTCTACAGCACACAGTACATACAGTTCAATGCAAGTGGGGAAGGCACACCCAGACAATTATGAATAAAAAGTAAGAGTTTCTGGCGAGCTACACGCAAAACCTCTACTATGGATGAGCAGCTGCTGGGGATTTAAATCAAAAACATATACCTACTTAAAAGACCATATGCCCAGTATGAAAGTCAGAGCAAATTTTCAATGATCTCTGACTTTTATCATCCCTCAACACGCATTTTTGCCACCCCCGCCAGAAGATCTAAGCTTGATGATGTCATCAGTATAAAAAACATTACATAATTAAATGGAGTGTAAGAACTTGATAAAGCATATAGATACACTGAGTGTAAATACCTGTTCATGAAAATAGCAGTTTGAGAACAACTATAACTTTAAAATCTCAAATTAAAATTTACTCAAATGTTATTAAAACCTGGCATTATGTATGTGCCAGAGACCTATGTGAGATAGAAAACACTTTTTTTGGGGGGGGTTAAATTTCCATCAAAGAGCTACCCATTTAATATGTGTGGCAAGGACATACTCTTCACTTATTAATACCAATTTTCTACTTTCAGTATTGAGTATCAATTCCTCATGAAATCCTTATTCCCTTCAGAGAAAGCTTCCCTTCTTATAATATTTTTTCCCTAATAAATTTTATGTTTTCCATCAATAAGAATCAACTCATTGCTAAACTTATAAAAATATAAGAAAGATGACTTAAAATATCAGAGTTAAAATATAAGATCTTTAGAAATTTGCTCTTAATGTTTCTCTGAGTATAACTTTCTCTAAATTAAAAAAGAAGTACAACATCTCTCACAGAATTTGACATTCAATAAATAATATTAGGTGCAATAGCCTTAGCTCTGCAATTTTATTGCTGGTGGTTGAAAAATAAAATAAAAGCTTCTTTAACTTACTAAAATAAAAGTTTTCTTGAACAATTTTCTTAAAATTTAAAGCTCTTACACTACTTTTACTTTTAAAATAAGTGTTATTTTTTGTTATTTAATGATAAAACCCTTCAAATTACTAAACAAATCATACTGACATGGGCTTTAGGAATATAAAACAAGTTTAAAGTCATAAATTTAGAAAAAGGGATAGAAATGGGGAGGGTTAGACATAGTATATTCAATAATATCTCTTTAAAAAGAAACAATATAAGCTCACAGCAACTACCATTGTCTTTTTTTATTGAACCAGTTCATTGTTTATATTAAGTGCTCTGTGTTACAATTTAAATGTGATTAAAATCATTATAACAAGAAGTATTGTTTTATGAACTTGATAAAGATATGTAGTTTTGCAAACACAATCACATTCATTTGTCCATAGTCTCAACAGTCTCTTTATGCCCCGTTTTTTGTTTTTTTTTTTTTTGTATTTCCCTCCTGTTCTCCTCTGGCAGTCACTGATTAAATATTTGGCTTTTTCCCATTATGTCATATAATAGATTTATGCAAGATATACCCATTTTGGCTTAATTCTT
This sequence comes from Sorex araneus, assembly GCF_027595985.1. Taxonomy (NCBI): domain Eukaryota; kingdom Metazoa; phylum Chordata; class Mammalia; order Eulipotyphla; family Soricidae; genus Sorex; species Sorex araneus. Next base: position 196,160,235 of record NC_073313.1, read on the forward strand.
TAACATAACATTATGCAATTGAGGCTCCATATTGTTTTAAATCAGTAATACATTCCTTTTTATTGCCAACTAGTATTCCATTGAGCATTTGAGACATCTACAACAGATCTCTTCCAAAATGGCTGTCTATTTAGCTTGGGAAATATAATGGAATTACAGCCAATGCCAATCAAAATACAAGACATCTTTCCTAAAAGTTAAATGAAAGCTGATAAGAAATTTGTAGAAAAATCTCAATGGACATGCATACTGTTTAAGTATATTAGCACAACACAAATATACTAATGTGAAAATACTGTGCTTATCAGTTGTTGTAGATTAGCTCTAAAACTCAGAATTGAGGAATCCCTTATGATCACACAGAAAAACCTGTATATCTCACTGAGAGATTTTAAATATGGCACTTTGCAATTCCCAGAGGTATGGCTTGTTAGAAGCTCAGAGGCGAGTGTGGGATAGAACTGTCAAGGAGAGGAGCGTTTTGGGCAGATGTACTGATGAAAAGAGAATATGATTTGTAAGGAAAAGGCAAGGTGTAAAATGAGATGGGGAAAATGTCATTGCAAGGATAATTCTAAAGCCAGAACTATAGACCAAGATTTTTGAGGCAAAAAAGAAAATTTGAACGTGCGATTGTTCTAAATGTGATATTGAGGACTGAAAACAACATTGAAGATAGTGAAAAGTATTAACAATATTACCTAAAATTTAATACTATATCTTTGTTTCCCACAAAGCGTAAAGGCAAATGAAAATTGCATTTTATTTTCATTTAATTTTCTAATCACTGGCAGTTAGGCTAATTGAATTTCTTAGTATACAACCAAAGTTATTTCCCAAGTTTTTTTTTTAACAGATATAAGATTTGTAAAAGCTATTTAACCCAATGTATAGTATAATACAAGAACGTTAAAGAAAATTGTCACCAAAAATAAGGTGGTATTAATTAAATTCATCATCTTAATGATTTTGATGTAACAAACAAATCTGCAAAGTGTCAGGAATAAATAGACTTAGCTCAGAGCTTACACGGACATAATGTAAATTACTTTTTAAACTCTCAACATGCTAGGTAGATACCCATTATCACCTCAATTTTATTGGTGAGAAACCAAGGTTCAGAGAGGTTAAATGATTCATCCATATCACACAGCTACAGTGGGGAGAGCCAGGAAGTTCCTTTCCTTAAACGCAAGTCTAGGTTTAGAATGCTTTTGACCTGACACCAGATTTGACTAATGATCTGTGTGAAACTTTGTAAACAAGCAATCTTGTATCTCTAGTGTTAAGTGAAATGAAAGTTGGATTATTTTACATCCTATAGACTTTTTTATTGCAATATCTATGTTTCTAACAATCTTGAAACAGAGTTTATCTTTCCCAGAGATTATATTTGCTGACGTTTCTGATTTTGTCAATAAAATTGCACTTTTTTTCAAATTTAACCATTTATTTTTAAGCTGTTTTGTGCACACAAAAGAACATTTCTATCACTGCTGAACAAAATTTGTTGAAATAAGTTTGTAAAAGATTATTATGAAAATGAAAGTGACTAGGAGTCTATTTCTTTATCATTTAAAAGGAATATAATCTCCGGTTTCTCTATACACAAGATTAGCTGATTTTTAGGTAGAAAATTCTAATGGATTTGATATATTTTTATTTCATAGAAACAGAAGCATTAAATTAAAAATTTTAATAATAAAGAGAATATGTTACATTCTCCATGGCGTTGATAATGTCTTTGCCAGATTTGGTCCCCTGTATTCACTTTTAAGAAAACCACACACACCCAAATTCAGATCAAGAAAGTTCTTATATAATGCAAAAATTAAACAGCATATTTTTTTAAAGTTCCTATGATTAGTTTTATACGATTATCTCATTACATTCTTTGTAATTCTTATTGAATGTCATTCTCCACTCATGTTGTAAAGAACCAAGACCTGTGTCTCAGATTTTAAAATATCAAATGGTCAGTTAGCATAAGGTATTGTCATAAAAATAATGTGTTCTAGGAACTCAAGATTTAAACTCTGTCACTCCTAACAAGAGCTTTCAGTTTTTTAAAAGTTAATATAGATAGCAGTTTTTTTTCCTTCCTCCTTATTGTGATGATTCTTTTAAAATCAAAAAAACATGACTCTTAAAGAAAAGCAAAATTAAAATTCTTGTGAATTTGCTACTTAAAGGGAATTTGGATACTGGAATGATGCAATAAATATAGTTGCGTTTTATATGGGTATAATTTCCTCAAAGGATAATATCAAAATTAGATTCAAATGGATTAGAAAATGCTGGTAATTTTGAACTGTCAGGGGAGTTATTTATATCGAATGCTATTATTATGAAAAAATATATATTTATCTTGCTAAAAGAAAGTATTTTTCTGTGGTAATTTTGTAAGTGACAGAAAAAGTAACAATTTTGTTTATATTAATATTGAGGTCATAAGATCACTTCATATATTAAAAAAATAACTTCATTTTACAATTTCAGTTTGAATATTTTACTAATAAAACATAAATACTAGCTAAAACCCAGAAATTTAACATTTCTTGCAACTAAAATACTTTAAAATATTTAAAATCTATTTAGAAACCAAAATTACTCAGTTAAAAAAATATTAAAGGTAAAAACCGTTTTGGTTGAAGGTCTTTTTAGCTCCATTTCAATGTAAAGTGTGCCCTCTGCTGGAAGATGCTATTATAACTATCAGTCCTATAGATACTGTTCCACCTAAGAGCTGAGTTATTTTAGGTAAGAAACAAATTGATTCTTATTTCTATTCTTGCCAGGTAATGTTCCTCCTATTTTCAGCCTAGATGCATTTCTTGCTACACAGAATGTCTCCTCTCTTGCTTCAAGCAGTCAGACATTCTCTGTGCTGGAAAGTAATCTGCGTTAGAGCAGGCAGTAGTCCAAGGGGTCAGAGCCTCTGTTCCATACTGAGAAATCAGGAAAGTAAAAGATCCTATTCTCCAGAGAAAAGCTCATAAGGTCTTCAAATAATCTAACTGTGCTTGTCACAGTGATTTTATGTTTATGATACTTCTGGCTTTGTGATGAATTTTAGCTTTACCTCTTTAGTATTCTAGTTGCATAATCCCCACAGCCTGGAATGTCAAAGACTTCTAAATATTTCAAACCCAAGGGCATCCTTACAAAACTGCAATGGCTTCTTAACGGTGTATACTTCCATGCTATTAATAATACAGAATTCCTTTTCTTTTGAAATAACATTCTTAATCTTTTTTGGAAAAGAAATAGATGATTTTTATTTTCAGCTTTATGTATATGGATTTGTGTGTGTGTGCACGCATACACACGCACACACGCTCACATTTTGGTCTGTCAGATTTTGTTCTCTGTGCCAGGGAACATGTGTTCCCACAGAATGGAGAGAAGCCACCTCCACCCACCTTGCATATTCTCTCCTGGATCCAAGATTCTAGGAAATGAGCTCCCCAAAGAGAACAAAATCTCTCCTAGAGCCACAGGCCCACATGGTTATCCATGGATAGGCCCTGTTCCTGTTTATAGAATTTTATTGCTGAAATGTTCCAGAAGCAAATTTGATTGTGTATAATAAAGGTGGCTTATACTGTTTTTTTATGCCCTGATTTAGCCTTTGGACTTGGACCTCAGTAAAGAAACACAGTTATTGAATGGCCGATTCACATTTTACTGACAGTCAATGGCAGAGAGACTAAGTCCAAGAGTACAATCAGCAGTGAGTGACAAACCAGATAACAATATAGGAATAAGTCTGGGCCATCACAAGGTTTACATCTTCTATCTTAGTAGATAGATGAATTGAAACTTCTTTGACTGGAAGGTGCCTTTAAGGAAGACCTATGCAAGTCCAGTAGATGTAAGCAACATAAAGAAAGTATGCATTAGGAGAGATATACTTAAGAGTGTGTTAGTTAATGTTCAATAGTTGACTTTTTGCAGGAAAAAATTCCATAACTTAAAAGTATTTTCAAATCTCTATCATATATCATGAAATTTCAGTTAATTTCCATGGCAATTTTAAACTACAAATGTGAAGTCACTAAGTGAAGTTGGGAAAGATCTGTGTATTTGGCACTTGCATACCAGTATGATCAAGTGCCAGTTCCCCTAATGGATATATTCCTTTAAGTAAGGAATATACAGACCTTATGTGAAATTATAGCTGCATTGTGCTACTATTGCATAAGTGTTTGCAAAATGAATGACAGGCTCCTAAGAAGGTTTTTTTGTTTGTTTGTTTGCTTTTATTTGCACTAGAGGATTTGTAAGAATCATAGTTAGAGGGACCAGAGAAATAATACAGCAAATAGGGTATTTGCCTTGCACATGGCTGACCCAGATTCAAGCCCTTCAAGTTTGCTAAGAGTAATCCCGAGGGCAGAACTAGCAGTAAACCCTAAGCACCTCCAGATGTAATCCCCAAACAAAACAAAAAATCATAGATATACTTGTGAATGCTCATTGACATTAGACATACATTCCCAACCACCACCTTGTCTATCTGTGCTCCAATCTGTCAAATTTTCCTCTACAAATATTTTTGATGCACACATTACAGATAGATTATTACATATTTTTATTGCTAGATTAACTTTTCTATGGACTTTAATTTTTGATAATAGGTAAGGCGTTAGCCTTGCATGCGGCTGACCTGGGTTCCATTCCTCCATCCCTCTCGGAGAGCTCAGCAAGCTACCGAGAGTATCCCACCCGCACAGCAGAGCCTGGCAAGCTACCCATTGGCATATTCGATATGCCAAAAACAGTAACAAGTCTCACAATGTAGATGTTACTGGTGCCCACTAGAGTAAATTGATGAACAATGGGAAGACAGTGCTACAGTGTTAAAGTTTTAGGGTCACAGCCAAATCAAATGCACAGTTTTGAGATTATAAATATACTCTTTGCTCCCATCACCACACACAAAACCTCTTCCACAACCAATATCCCCCATCCAAAAACATTTTGAAGTTTCCATATTACACATGCACTTTTGCTCCTATGTTTGTGCACACTGAAATGCTACCTGCCATTTGTGCTTATCAACTCAGCTTAAGACTTTCAAGCCTCAGGAGATATGTTTCATCCATGAAATAAAGATTTTCCTCTGATAAGTTCTCTCTAGGTTTTCTTCCACAACTCTCCTCTATTCCTCCTTGAATGCAATCAATTTTGTCAAATATTACAGTTTCTTTGTAACTTGTTTTCCTGAACTGGATCATAAACTTTGGCGGTGAGGATTATACTTTGATGCCTGATTCCTGATCAACTCACTCCTTTCTTCTTAGCACACAAGCTTCTAGTCTTCATTCTCCCCCAAAATAGAGAAGGTGAAATCTAATGATCAAAATAAATTAAAATCAGGGACATGCCAGAGAGATAGTGTAGGGCCTGAGGTAGAGTAGAGTAGGTAGTGAGGTTGCCTTGTACATGGCTGACCCAGCTTCAATCCCCAGCACTGCATAAGGTTCCAAATACTTCTAGGAATGATCCCTCAGTGAAGAGGCAGGAATAAACCCTGAGTAGCACCAGGTGTGGCCCAAAACCAAGCCAAAAAAGGAAACCCAGAAACATAGTACAGGTATTAAGGTGATGGCCTATATGTGGCAGAATTTGATTCAATGCCCAGAATTGCACATAAAACTTCTTGAATACCTCCAGGAATGACACCTGAGCAGAGTCTGGCACAGTACCTTCGCACTGTTGGGTGTGATTCAAAATTCTCCCCCAAAGTTCAATTTCAATTAAAATAATCACTTTTGTTAAAACACTGCTAAAATATTCAGGTTTTTAGTCATACAGGGATATCATGACAATATATCCAATATGTATTACCTACATGAGATTCTTTTTTCTATTAATATGTCCTCATTCCTAAGATATAAACATTAGCCTTTCTAGAATGACCATACAATTATAAATCATATAATAGTTCTAGATAGGTCTGGGCAAGTTTCAAATAAAATACAGAGCTATATTCTCTTTTAATGACACCACTATGAGCATTTCTCTGTCTTTTTTCTCGTTCTCTTTCTCTCTTTCAGATTGCCTCAGTAGTATTTCTAGTACTAGTTACAATAACTAATGCAACTACATTTTTAGAAATATACAAAATTAAAGAAAAGGTATCTGAATTCAAACCCATCCTCTGACAAAATGGGTGACTTGACAAATACTATCTGGCACTGCTGTATCAATTATCTTTCCCATTGAGGTCTTAAATGCTCTATGGAATTTATGTCTAGAGATTCAGAGAAACCTCTAGATTTCTAGAGGTTAGTGTGATAGAACATTATTCTGGTCTTTAACTGCAAGGATAAATTTTGTGACTTTTTTACAGAAATTAGTATAGACCAAATCTAAGATTGGACTTTGGTCTATAAAAAGGCAAAACAAAACAACAACAAAAAAGTGCTATAACAGATTGGACCAGGGAGAAGGAGGCTGTTTTATAAAGGTCAATTTTTAAACCCCTCCTACAGAACATGATCTATGCAAAATATATCCACAATATATTCCAAAGCATAATGTCACCGGATAAACCTAAGGAGTGGAACATATGGGGAAATATGAAAAAGAAGGTATTAAAATCTGAAAACAAGCAGGTTGGTAAGCTCATTAGCTGGGTGGAATTTTAAAATCTTCACGTGAACGAATATATAAATCAAAATATACACATGCACTCACAGTCATGCGCACTGTATGTTCATACATGCATACCCTTGCACTGTTATAATCTCATCTTCCATCTAGGAGCAGTAAAATTTCCTTTTCTTTTTAAATGTAAAAGCGCTCTCTGCTGGTCAATTTGAGGTACTTGCATTTCCTCATTATAAAACAGAGAGCTCCAACATAAATAGTTAAGTAAATAGATGATGGTGAGATTTCCTGTGGGATTCTGCATTAAAATAAGTATCTTTAAAGTAAAATAAATAATATTTAATTTTATTTTCATTTAATATGAATATATATCATTTATTTCTCAATAAGTATGACACATCTACTGACTTGAGATGAAATAGGAGACAAATTAAAATAATTCTACACAGTCTGTAGAATCAAAAGTTCAAATAACTTGGCATTTTGCATAAATTAAATATTTTAAATAAAATATAATGAGAAATTTTTGTTCTTCTTATACCTTTTAGGGAAAACTTTATGACACCCAGAGACTTCAAAAAACAAATGTAACAAGTGCTTCCATATTAAGACTGTTCACAGGCAGTTAATGGAATAGTTTTCTACCATCAATGTTTTCATTCATTTTTTCATTTGTTTGGGCTGGAGCCATAGTAGGGCATTTGCCTTGCACACGGACGACCCAGGTTCGATTCCTCCGTCCCTCTCGGAGAGCCTGGCAAGCTACAGAGAGTATCTCGCCCGCACGGCAGAGCCTGGCAAGCTACCTGTGGCGTATTCGATATGCAAAAAAACAGTAACAAGTCTCGAAATGGACGCATTACTGGTGCCCGCTCGAGCAAATCAATGAGCAATGGGATGACAGTGATACAGTGATCTTCATTTGTTTATTTATTGTGTTGGGGTCGTACCAAGCAGTTCTCAGCACTATCTATGCAGTCATCGTTCATCATTCATCAATTATTTTATAAAAAATATATCTTTAAAGTAATCATTTGCCATATATAAGCAAAGAATCCGTAAATAAAGGCAGCCTATTGACACCTACCTTTCTCAAAAGTTGGGCTCAGTTCTCTTTAGTAATTATGTTAACTGCAGAACTGCCACCAAAAATCAAACTTATTTTGTTTTCTTTTCTAAAGTAGATTTAATAGTATAATGGAATAGTATAAAAATCTGTAATAATAGTGGTGTGTTTTCATTTTATGGACTTAGAATCACACCTTAAATTGGAATAATGGAGAACTATATTATGAATAGTTTTAAGTGCTCTAGCTGTTAACTAGTTCTGTCATAATTCCTGAAAGATTATAAATAACATCAATACTGAAACTGTGAAACACAGTTACTATTCTAGAAATAATATATTTTTCAAAGTAACCTTTTTGAAAAAGTTTTTAAAATAGAAGTTCTCTTCATAGATGTGACTGTCATTCTATACACAGCTAGAGAAAACATTGATCCAGTATTTTATAACTATTTCAGGTGAGGGAGTACCTTATCAGAAGGTAAAATGACTTCTGGAATTTAATTTTATTTCTTGTACACCAGCTTTATACTGATTAAGTAATGTCTTAATATATTCACTGGAAGTAAAGAATTTGAATTCTAAAAAATAAGAAAGTATATAACCAATAAAATCCTACCAAGTGTCTGAAAGCTGCTTAAATATCTTTTAGAAATTATTCCTTTAATTTAAAAAAATTAAAAATTAACTTGAAGACTTCAGTTTAAAGAATTCTAATAACTTCTCTGTTAACATTTTATAAGTTATTTACATTAGTGAATCATAGTTTGCAGAGCAACGAGAAAAAAGAACAGACACCACGTATCCCATAGTGTCTATCAGTAGCAGGGCCTAAGGACTACAAAAAAGGTACCACACTTTGATAAATAAATTACTCTTTATTACTCTTCTGGAAAGGTCCAGAATGATTGTCCTAAGCTATTCACAAATATGCAGATGAAAAGTCCAGACATCAAATTGATCCTAGCAGATTTGAAGACTGGTAAAGACTGAGCTTGTGGGAGCCTCAACCTGTCACACAGTTTCTTGTACTCACATGCTTTCAGACTGTAATGCATTCTTAACTCTTCATGATTTTCCTTAGCTGTGTATCACTGCTCCATGGCAGTATGCAATGTGGATAGAGAATGACTAACGTTTGGCTGATGCCCGTTGGCTAAAAGTTCCACAGGAGCAGACGCCGTTTTTGTCATGTAACTGCCCATTATTTACGGTGCTGAACACTGAATAGTAAGAGCCAGGCACATGACAAGAATTTGAGAAACATTTGATAAAGGAAAGAAATTTAAGAAAGGTTGGAATAAGAAAAAACACAATGTAGGGGGGAAAAAATTCTGTCAAGATTGGGATTTTGTCACATGATGCAACTAAAATTTACAATAAACAGTAAGAAAACAGAAGTCTCCAAGTTTTGCTTTTAATTTTGTTCATTTAGAAACTCAGGCACTTCTATCAACAGACCACAGCTCAGGGACTACTTTGGGCCAGTAACCTTTGATGAGAAACACTCACGATAAACAGGTGTATGCCCAGCCTCCATATTATATCCAGTTCTTTCTAGTGTGGATTAAAAACAAAACAAACAAAGAACCAAAACAACCAAATTAAGGAAAACAAAAACAGTAATTTACAGAGGTGTCCAGCAGACTATCATGGAAGCCACCTTAATACATTAAAACTTCACATTCAGATAGTAGGGTCTAGCATTTCTATGCAATCATTATTTCTGGAAAAAAATCACAGTAACTCAAATGAAACAAACAATTTAGAATTCAGGTAAAACAGCATTGTTACTTAAAGTGATCCAGGACCAGCAAGTGCATGTTCAAGTGGGAACATGTGAAAAAAAAAAATTTCAGCCTCTCAAAGGTCCTGGTGCATTTTAATAAGATCCCTTCCTTCAGGTCCTACACCAGAACTGTGTCCCCTGGAAACAAACTAAGAAATGTAAATACCATAAATCATGATAAATCAGAGACAATTATAAAAATTCAATATATAATTGCATTTTTATTGTAAAAATTGCAATATGCAAAAATGCAATATAACCAAAATATGCTATCTTATATATTTGGTTTATAAAAAGTAGCTAAACATCTATAAACACAGTAATTAATAAAAATGGGCAGATAATGAGTAACTGAAAAGCCCAAAACAATTGTCTTTAATTCAAAATCAAAATTTCAAATTCAAATAACAAAATATAATACTGCTTAAATGTGAAAGTGATATCCAGTGTTACAGACGAAACTCAAGTGCAAATCTCCTAGCTCTGCAGGACATGTAAACTGATACAAGTTCTTAGAGTGACAGTAAACAGTATAAATCAAATGCCTTAAATTCCTAAAAATTCCCACAATCTGATATGTTTTTAATAATTAGATGGAGACACAATTACAAAGAGACATACTTAGGTACTATGCACAATGCTATGGATTTCACAGATAATGCAATTTCACAAACCTTTGTTATACTCATGTATAATGAAGTTTTAAAATTCTAAATTTTACCAGTTACTAAGTTATATAGCCGTAGGATTGTTGCTCATGTGGTAGAGCACAGGCTTCACATGGGGCGGCCCTGAATTTTCTCCCCGGCATGCACACTACAAGCCCCTCCCCGCGCAATACCAGACATAGTCCTGGTGGTCCTCCAGGACCAGACCAAGTACTGTGGGCCCTGTCCACCCAGCAAACAAAGCAAAACAAAATAAAATATATTTTAGAATAATACATAAGGAACCAGGGAAATGCAACTATACAGGAATATCTATGTATTTTTTATGTGTGTTTGTGTGTGTGTGTCTGTATGTCTGTGCATGCATTGTGAGAGTAATTAGGATGAAACTTCTTTGGTTTCCATGATTTTTAAATTTCCTGTAAGCTAAATAGCATTTTTCTGAGAATCAGTATAAAAATAATAAACTCTGTAGTGCTGTGAAGGAGTCAGCTTACAGTAATTCACACACTAAAAATAATTTCTGGGAATTGTCTAAGTCACTTATTAAGTAAACCTTTTTTTAATACATTATATAAACAGTCAACAAATTAAATTAAGATAAAGGATACTTAAAATTCATCACTTTTGAATAAGTTAACTTGATTTTACTATTATTTATAAATCTACTGATGTTTACTTTCTTATATAGTGGAAATGTGATAGAATGATGGGCTACAGCTCAGACCCTCCCCAGTTTTGTGTCTGGTAACTTCATGTGAAAGGCTTGAACTCAGTCTTTGTGGAAATATTTTTACCATAAAGACTGGAAGAAAATTAAAATCAAATATTTTTTTCTGTATCCTGAGAAAGTTACCTTTTAAAATTTTACCAGTACAGAGCAGATTTGAGATTTTTGGTTAAATGATAAAAAAAAAAAATAATGTGGTCCCATTGCAAGGAGAGGAGAGTAAGAAAAGATTCTCCTATCATGAAAAATTTATAGAGGAAATATATTTATTTGGTTTGATCTTTCCAGGTCTGTTTTATAGCTAAAGGTGGTCATAGTGGTATTTAGTTCTCTCTCCAATTAGTTCATACACCAAACTCCATGTCAACCACAATTTAGTACCTATTCCACTTGAATTCTACAAATTTGGATTTGGTTTCTGTAATCCAACTAACTTCTCTGAGACATCGTAATCTATAAAATGGCAATAGCCTAACTATATTTCAAAGCTTTGGATGAATCAAATGAGTTAGTACCTGAAACTGTGAAAGATGATTCCAATGACATATCAGAGTCTCTCTCTGGACTTGACTGATCCATGGTTAAAACAAGTGGTTCTTGAGTTTCAGGATCATTTTCCTGTGATAGATTCTCAGTGTCTGTGAATAAAAGTATCAAAGTGTAAAAGATTGAGACCCCAGTTGGATACCTAGTACCACATATGGTCCCCTGAATGATGCTAGGAGTGACCCCTGAGCACAAAGTCAGGCGTAGTCTTTGAGTATGGCCAAGTGTGACCCAAAGTTCTTGCAAAAAAATAAATATTAAAAAATTGAAAAATACACCAATGCAAGTTAGCACAGCGGGTAGGGCATTTGCCTTGCACGCGGCCAACCTGGGTTCAATTTCTCTGCTCCTTTCAGAGAGTCTGGCAAGCTACTGAGAGTATCCCGCCTGCACAGCAGAGTCTGGCAAGCTACCCGTGGCATATGCTAAAAACAGTAACAACAAGTCTCACAACGGAGACATTACTGGTGCCCACTCTGGCAAATCATTGAACAACGGGCAACAGTGCTACAGTGCTATACCATTACTATTATTTTTAATTATGATGCCACAGCTGGTCGTTCTCAAGGACTACTCCTTGCATGGTGCTCAAGAGTCTCTCTTGGCAATGTTGTGGGCCCAGGCAGATCTAGGAATTAAAGCTGGAACTCCAACATAAAAAGCTGCACTCCAGTCCTTTGAGCTATCTCCCCAGTTCAGCATTATTATTTTGAATATAAACAAAGCAATTTTTGAAGGTTAAATTTTATCTTATAAAAATAATACATAGTATTATGCTAGTAACGCAAGAAAGTGGAATTATACTTATCTGACCATCCTCTTTGGGAAGTAAGGCACTTATTCCATTATATGAAGTTATATTTAAGGTTGAATTAATGAAAATGCAAATTTGATGGTAGTTTTTCTTTAGCTCATGCTCTTGCCATTTTGTTCCCTCATACATTCTACACAACATGTACATATGCTTTAATGTCAGCCTAAATTCATGTATTCTGAATTTGGGGAGATTTTTTTTAAAATTTAATGAAATATTCTATCTTTCTTTTCTCTTTCCCTCTATTTCTTCTTCCAAGACGTGCTTCCTTTTAGCAGTATGCACTGAGTGTTTTATTAAGGGTCTCCAATAGTTATAAGGAAATAAGGTTTCTATGCTTCTGAAGCTAAGTTTGTTGGAGAAAACTGATGTCATCAGGAAAATGTCTTAAAGTATTATTTTGGATTACCCTATTTGAGAAAATAAGAGAAAAATATATGTAGAGAATTTTCTGAGTAAACCTTTGTGACTAAACACTTTGAATTTATTTGATGTTTGCAACTAGATAAATTTTGTTTGGAGTTTATAATCAGCTTACATATTTTGTTATTATCATATAACCACTTTAAATGTGCTAAATCATTTGTTCCTCAAAAGGCTTTAGGTAAAAAATATTATCATCCCCATTTCACAAGAAAATAAACTGAGGCACAGAAATGACTAGTATCAGGTCAAATTTACACAACTAGTGAAACGAAGGAACCAGAAATCAAAAATTCAGAGTTAACTCTATCACCTGGATTCCTGGATCAGGAATGACATAGTAAAATGCCATATATTGAATAACTATAGCCCCCAAAAGTTACTCTCTCATAGTTTTGGAGACAGAAAGCCAAATTTCAATATACCATTATACTGGTGTCTGGTGAGAGTTCTGTAGTTAGGCTGTAAAAGTCCACTTTTGCTCTGACCTCACATGATGAAGAAAGAAAAAGACAAGGAACTCGTGCTATTTTCAGTACTCAGCACTGTAGATTGGTGACACCCTTTCTGACTCTCTTTATTCCAAGTACCTCTTGAAAAACCCACTCTCCAAACAAAGACACATTGTGGGGTGAGCTTCAACTTAAGATTTTTGGAAGGTGACCAGAGAGATAGTACTGCAGACAGGATGCTTGCCTTGGTTGCACGTGGCTGACCCAGGTTCAATCCCTGGCATCCCATGTGGTCCCCTAAGTACCACCAGAAGTGATCCCCAAGTCAGGAGAAATCCTAGAGCACCAGTGGGTGTGGATAATATTTTTTTTTTTTTTTTTTTGCTTTTTGGGTCACTCCTGGCTCTGCACTCAGGAATTACCCCTGGCCGTTCTCAGGGGACCATATGGGATGCTGGGATTTGAACCTGGGTCAGCCGCGTGCAAGGCAAACGCCCTACCCGCTGTGCTATCTCTCCAGCCCCTGGATAATATTTTTTAAAGCAAAACAAAACAAAAATTTTTGGATAGAGGGCCAGAGGTTAATTCAGGGCTTTTCATGCTTGCCTGGCCTGTGGTCAGCAGTGGTTTAATCTCTGGCAACACAAATGTTCTCCTGAACACCCAAAGAGTGACACCTGAGCACAGAGTAAGCCTTGAGCACTGCTGTATGTGGTTCCAGAGCAGATATGAATCAAAGGAATAACCTCAAGTAAGTTTGTCCTGGGTGCCTATCAGAAAAATGCTGAGATTCATATAAAGTACACAAGTTGGCAATTAATCTTTAAATTCCTTACTTCTTGACGGACTTTTCTAAGAAAATAACAAGTAAACCTACTTACTTGGGATAAGTTGGTCAGGGCAGCCTGACAGTAAGTGAGGAGTGTGGGGAGAGTGAAGACAGCTGAGCCTCTATTAGCTATTAGTATTTTCCCTCACACCCAGGAGGGAAACTCAGAAGCTATCTCCTCTAAGACCTCACAAATCTAAACCTACATCCTAGTCAAAGCAGGGGAAAGTGCCAAAGATGACAGGACACTGTCACTGTCATCCCATTCATCGATTTGCTTGAGTGGGCATCAGTAACATCTCCATTGTGAGACTTGTTGTTACTGTTCTTGGCATATCAAATAAGCCACAGGTAGTATGCCAGGCTCTGCCATGCAGGCAGGATACTCTCTATAGCTTGCCGGGCTCTCCAAGAGGGATGGAGAAATTACCCAGGTCAGCCACTTGCAAGGCAAACGTCCTACCAATGTACTATTGCTCCTTGGAGACGTTACTGGTGCCTGCTTGACAGGACACTACTATTCATGAATTTCTCTCCTCTTCAGCTTTTCTCTCCTTCATAACACGCTTACTTAGTTGAGAAAATGTGCATGAACTGGGAGAAACTGGATAAACTAAGTCATTTAGAAACAAAGAGGAAGACCAGATCATAATAGAAAATTGTGGCATGTAAAAAAGAAACTAAAGAGGAAGGCATGTTCATTTTAGATGACTGTAAATATGAGATTAAATGTATCCAAAGAGGGGGGAAAGTTGGTCTGTGACTGCCCAAGCAGAGCCCTCAGCAGCCGCTTGCTTCCACAATCCAAAATCGCCACCATAACCCTGGCCTGACTCCACTGTCTCAGGATGGACCTCACCAAGAAATAATCAGATGAAAATTCGGGTATGTGGATTTTGTGACTGAAATCTCCGGGATTTCTCAGGGTCGGGATGGGCTACCTCATCCCACCTCCCTGTACTTCCAGATGCCTCAGCAGTCATATCCATACCCCAAAGCTTCTACCCAGTTGAAAAACTACTCCAGCCTTACCATCCCAGTAAAAATACCAAATGCCCTGAACAAACACCATGAACTCTTGGCACCTGTATTGTAAACCATAATGCACAAAAGGAAAAGGAGATAGAGTGAAAAAGGACAGTGTTTTCCATAGAGGGAGGATGAGGGTAGGGGGTGGGGGCTGGGGGATGGTGGTAGGGCAATGGGGGATATTGGTGATGGAAAATGTGCACTGGTGGAGGGATGGGTGCTGGACCACTGAATGACAGAAACCCAATAACAGCTTTGTAATGGCCTATCTCACGAATATCCAATTTGGAATTTTTTTTTTAAAAGTAATGTAGAGTTCATGCCCAATTCAATCAGCTTAATCAATGGCTGAATAAATAGCAGTACTCCTACATTAAAAATTTTGTGTCCTAACACTGGTGTTTCCACATATATTCCATATGTATTCAATATACTAAAATTGAAAATTGTATTGTTTCTAACAAGGTATCATGCACAACAGAATTTAGTAATACCTTAGGAAAAAAAACCACAAATGCCCACACACAGACAAACACATGTTTTTTTTTTGTGTGTGTGTGTGTGTATTTTTGTGTCTTGCATGTTTATATGTGCATGTGGTTAGGGCTTAGTTGTAGAGCACATGCCTTGCATTCATGAGGCACTGTGTTTGATTCCTGACAACAACAATAAAATCTCAGCAAGAAATATTGCCAGATATGTTGTCTATGCTAGGTACATTTAGGAAATGCTTTAGAGCAGATCTTCATCGTAAAAAGTAAGTCCTGTACAAAACTTCCTCATGGGTCAGTACCCTCTAACTGAATAAATGGATACTAGGAGGTCTTTTGTGATTGAAGATACATCATTTTTAATACTCAGATACAGTAAGGTCCCCCCAAAAAAATTAACGGAAGGGAAAATAAAAGTATCTGGATTGGAATCCAGGTCATCCTTTAGGTGTGAGGAAAATTCTGGCCCCATCATTATACGTAGTTTTAATTGCACCTTTTCAGATTCAGCAAACTATCAGACAACCATAGTCTTGAAGTTGCAAGTAACATTGAGCCCCCTCCATAGAAGAGAAGTAAAATAAAGATGCTTCTGATGGAGGACTTTCTGTAGTTCACTGACCACTAAAAGAGAAGTAGTGACAGTAGAAGTCCTGGAAACTGCTTCATGGACAATCAGAGAATTATTGCCTGATTTTGGAAAGCTCCCCAAATTCTCTAGAAACATTACTGAGAAAGAACTGGAAGACCTCAAACATTTTACTTTGTGATTTAAAATGTATGACACTGGAGAAAAAAAAAAAACCCTTCAACTTAAATCTTTACACTTCAATTCCCATGTTTCACTGACATAAAGGTCCATTGATACTATTTTATAATAAAAGCACTTGACTTTATGTACATATGTTTATCTATGTGAATCTGCATGTACACATTTCAAAACATGGCAATGGGCAATATGAGGTTACTCATGTATCTAACAAAAAAACAAAACATGCTGTTTAGTAATTTAGTAACTATTTTGTTTTATTTTGTATAACTTAGAAAACTTTCTATTGTATACTTCATTTCATTAAAAATTAATCAAATAATTTAAAATTAAATGGACTTAAACAGTGCCATCATTTACTAAGTACCTTATTCCATTAGATAGTATGTAGGACTGATGATTTAATTGCATTTCAGTTCAAATACTCAGTATCAGGAGTGATGACTGGTACGTGGTTGGCATCAATAAGTATTAATTGAATGATCAACTCAGTGACTAAAAAAATATAATTTATTTCAAGCTTAGTTTACTTGAGAAGATAATAATTCAGTTAATGATTTCATTATCAATTAACTTTCAATTTGTCTTACATATGTTTTTTTAATAAATAGAAAAATTCTATGCTTAAAATCTCAATTTAGAGTTGCAGCACTATATGTGAAAGAATCATAAATATTTTATCTTTATTCACTATATCACTGTCATCCCACTGATCTTCGATTTGCTTGAGCGGGCCCAGTAACGTCTCCATTTGTCCTAGCCCTGAGATTTTAGCAGCCTCTTTTCACTCATCCTTCCCAATGGTGCCGCATTAGAGGTTCTTTCAGGGTCAGGGGAATGAGACCCATCATTGTCACTGTTTTTGGCCTATGAATATGCCACAGGGAGCTTGCCAGGCTCTCCAATGCGGGCAGTAAACTCTTGGTAGCTTGCCAGTTTCTCTGAGAAGAAGACCTAGGCTATAAGATGCCATACGCTTCCAGGAGCTTGGTTTTATATTCTCTGGATGTTGGCTTTTAATGGGATTACATGGCGCCAATGGCAGTTTGTGGGTGTGGCTGCCAAGCTACTAGAAAATGGGGGGTCTGGGTGGAGGTGGCCCAGTCCTGATCGGAACAGGCTTGGAGATCCCAGCCCGGGTTCCACATACCTGGGTTCCTCTGCCGGTTCCTTCATGCATGAGGCTCCTCTGAATGTGTGGAGAGGGGCCTTAAATAGCTTTTGTTTTCTTTGGTAGGGGTATGCTGAGCTATACTCTGCTGTATTCAGGGATCACTTTCAGTGATGCTCAGGGAAACTTACGTGGTTGGGGGCCAGTCACAAGCACGGCTAGTACCTTAACCCTGAACTATCTCTCCAGTCTTATCATTGAGAATTTTTTAAAACCCAAAGGAAGTTTTATTAAGATACATTGGTAGTTACAGACCTTTTAATTATTTGTTTAAAAAATTGTAAACATCCAGAAGAATAGAAGGAAGGGTTGTAATGACAGCTAAAATACTTTTTTCAATGCACTTGTGTCTATTCAAAATTAAAATTATCTTGATGGAAAATTTCAGGCAATCATCTTATTTCCAAAGCAAAATAGTCAGTGGTTTCGTTGTTGAGTTTTGTGAACTTCAGTAAGCTAAGATTTTACTTGTTGGTTTCTTATTTGTACAGTAGATATTTTAGAGCAGAGCCTCTTACACTTTTTCAGCTCGTAAGTGTAAGGTTGTTGTTGTTTTTTTTTTTTTTGCCAGAGAAATACAACATGGGTGAGCACTGCTAGAAAAACTGACTCATTTAATTTTGAAAGAATTTTTGCTGATTTGCATTCAGAAAACTTTTACTCTTGCCAAACTTTTTTGTGACCTCCACATTCAGCTTTGCAACCTCATATGGGGTCCTGACTCACAGTTTTAAAAACTGAGGTACTGTTTAATCTCTCAAACTCCTTGCTCTTTTAAAATCTGATTGTAAATATCTTAGAACTTGACATTATGTCAATGGACTTCACTAACTTCTCAGTCCCCAGTCAAAACGTACAAACTCTTCCTTAGTACTAAAAAAGTGGAAATACCTGCACTGCTTCCAGATAGACTGGAGCCTCTTAACTCTTCCACCAGTGCTTCATTTCCAGTTTGGTTTAGAACACGCAGAAAAGTAGAAAACCAGTTTTCTTTCTGCACAATCCTTCTCAGTAGTTCTCTTACACCTGCTTCATTTCCAGAATTTTCTGCAGCATAAACCTGTTTTAAGATAAGCATGAAATTAAAGAAAATCGGAGGCTGGAGTTATAGTAGAGTGGGCAAAGCACTTGTCAAGCATGTGATCCACCAAGGTTTGATCCCAGGATTCCATATGGTCCTCCAGTACTGCCAAAAGTGATCCCTGAGTGTAGAGCCAGGAATAAGCCCTAAGCACTGATAGGTATGACCCCAAAATCAAAAGAGAAAGAAAGAGATATGGAGAAAATATGGGAGGAAAAAAGGGAGGAAGGAAAGAAAGAAGGAAGGGAAGGAGGAAGGGAGGGAGCAAGGAAGGGAAGGAGGAAGACAGTAAGGGAAGGAAGAAGGGTGGGAAGGAAGAAGAAATAAAAAAAATTAATTAAAAAAATTAATTAAACATTGTAAATGAGTTTTTAAAAGTAATGGACCTTTCGGAAAACTGAGCAATTAAGCAGTAAATATAAAGGTTTATTTTCAAGATCTAGAGAAAACAGCAATATTACTTGTAGAGTAAATTGCATATTCTAGGATGGGACACACACCCTTTTAAATATGAACTTTGGGGCTGGGAAGATAAAGTGGAAGAGTATATGTCTAGATGAAGTGGCAGAGCATTAAGTCTAATTTCAAATCACAGGCACTGCAGGATCCCAGAAAAATCAAACTATAAAAGTGGCACCATCAAGAATAGCACCACCAGGAGTAAACTCCAAACCACCTGTAATCTGCTGTAAGCTAGTGTTAATTATTTTTTAAATTAATTAAGTGAAAAATAATTAGAGCACACACTCTATTTTTAGTTCCTTGAGATATTAGGAAAGCTTGATACTTAGGAAATAAATGTTTTTACCATAGCTATTCTGAACTGGGTAGGGCAAGAGGAAGCATCTAGCTATGTTATGTCTATTTTTTCACCAGTATCTCTCTGTATGTGTAAGTTTTCCTTTTTCTTTTACTCCATGAAATTTGTAAGTAATAAATTAAGCCTATATTATCTGACCTCTCATGCATCTTTATTACAATTATGAAGCAATTGACTTTGTGTTTATATACTTACCCACAAATACTTGCAGTATTTGTTATATTTTTTAAAATTTGTGCACATGTGGGGATGGAGTGATAGTATAATGGGTAAGGTTCTTACCTTGCACATTAATGATCTAGGTTTCAATCCCATCATCCCTTATGGCCCTGTGAGCACTGCCAGAAATGATTCCTGAATGCAGAGTCAGGTATCTCAGCCCTGAGCATGACTGGGTATGGCCCAAACATACACACACACACACACACACACACACACACACACACACACACACACATGCACACACACACACACGTTAATTTAGTATTATGAGAAAACATTTATTTCTGTATCTTTCTTTTTGTGTCCATTTTTTTTAAGCTTTTTGGATCATACTTGGTGATGCTCAGGGGTACTTTCTGGTTCTGTGCTCAGAAATTACACCTGGTGGTGCTTGAGGGACTATATGGGATGCTGGGGATCAAACACAAATTAGCTGTATGCAAGGAAAATACACTACCCACTGTACTATTACTCCAGCCCCAATAATTATTTCTGTATTCATTCATTATAATCTATTGTTTTTGCCTAATTTCATTTTTACAGTAATCCAGAAAATCCTTTAAAATTTGAATAATATGTACTATTATTATCAGACCACATCTCCCAACTTTTAATATGGTGTTAATATCTATTTAGGCCAGAAAGTAATTAAACAAAACCTAATTTGTCATTGATAAGGAAGACTTCATCTCCTGCTCCTCAGTTTCTATAAGGGGAAAAAGAACTGAAAGATAACAGAAACGAAATTTCAGGGGTTTTCCCAACACATTAGGATCCTGTGGGAAGCTTTAAAAAAATACTGAATGGGGGGGAGGGGCAAAGAGACAATACAGGGGTTTGGGTATCACTTAAATGATGGATACCCCGTAGTTGATCCCTTGCACTACATATGGTGCCCCAGGCACCTTCAGGAGAAGTCCCTGAGCACACAACCAGAAGTAAGCCTAGGGCACTGCTGGGTAAGGTCCAAACCTTCCCCACCCCATACATACACACAAATACTGATGGAGCGATAGCACAGTGGGTAGGGCATTTGCCTTACACATGGCTGACCCAGGTTCGATTCCTCCATCCCTCTCGGAGAGTCCAGCAAGCTACCAAGAGTATCCCGCCTGCATGGCAGAACCTGGCAAGCTACCTGTGGCATATTCGATATGCCAGAAACAGTAAACAAGACTTACAATGGAAATGTTACTGATGTCTGCTCGAGCAAACTGATGAACAATGACACCGCATGACAGTGCTACCGGATGACTGATGGGGCCAGAGAGATAGCTAAATGGGCAGGACATCTACTTTGTATGCAGGAGGCCCAGCTTTGATCACCAGCACCACTTGGTCCCAAGAACTTGATTTGAGTGCCAAGCACAGAGCTCAGACTAGTAGTGTGTACTACTGTGGCCCCTCCAAAACAAAACAAAAAATATATACTCATACAGAAATATTTAAATGAAGGCTGGAGATATAGTACAGTGGGTAAGGAGCTTGCTTTGTGCATCACTCACTCAGATCGATCCTCAGCACCCTATTATTCCTCTGAGCATCACCAGGAATGATGCCTGAGCGCAGAAGCAGGAGTAACTCCTGAGCATGGCAGGGTGTGACCCCCACCAATAAAAGCATTTAAATAAGTACTGGACTCTACCTCCAAGAGGTAAATTGTATTTTGTTTTTGAGAAGTGAGGAAAAAAAGCTTAAAACTGTCTAATGATTATAACCATCAATTTAGATAAAATATTAACTAAAATATTCAAAGGTTTTTATCAACATTCACTCATTTTCTATATGCATTGTAGTACTGTAGCACTGTTGCAATGTCATCCCATTGCTCATTGATTTGCTCAAGCGGGCACCAGTAATGTCTCCATTGTGAGACTTGTTACTGTTTTTGGCATATCTAATACACCACGGGTAGCTTGCCAGGCTCTGCTGTGCAGGATACTCTCAGTAGCTTACCAGGCTCTCTGAGAGAGACGGAGGAATCGAACCCAGGTTGGCCACGTGCAAGGCAAATGCCTTATTCACTGTTAATATCGCTCTAGTCATTATTTGAATTATTTAACTAAATTATATCTGACAAAATTTATGTACTTTTTAGCTATATTATTATATATATGACCTTTTAATTAAGAAAACTGTATTTTGTAACAATTACTGTAAGCAAAACTACTTATGATACTATTCTAGATAATTAGAGAAACATCTATATTTACAAACACTTTTTGCTAGCATGCACTATTTATAAAGAAGTTTGCAATGTGGAGTTTTGTTTCTTGGTTTTGTTTTGTTTTTGTTTCTTGGCAACACCCAGTTGTGCTCAAGATTTACACCTGATCTTTGCTGAGGGATCCTGCTGGTCAAACTTGGGGAATCACATGTAGAACCTGGAATCGAACATGGGTTGTCCAAGTGCAAGGCAAGCACCTTAATCCACTACTATCTCTTCAGCTCCCAACATAGACTTCTTAACCAAAATATATTTTAGTTTTATTAGTTAACTATTAATGGTAGTGTTATAAAGGTTCTGCATATAATAACTCTGTAACACTGAATAAGGTGCCAATATTATTCAATGAAGGATTAGAAATCTAACTTGTACAGAAGTCCATTTGCCTCCTCAAGACTAATAAAGCTAATAAATGGCAGAAATAGAATTTGATTCAGGCCATTGTTCCCAGGGGCCAAACATTGCCTTTCTGAACTACAATATCAAATAACAATATAGTCAATAACTGTCTCCAACTTTGAGTTTCAACTTATGGTAATAAGTGGTTTAAATAAGCATGAACATAATAAATTTTAGTTCATTTCTCTCCTTTCCTCTATTAATTATTAGAGGATTATTAGCTTTATTAAACTCCTAATGAAAAAAATCATTATATTCTCTGGTATGTGTAGCATCTTTCTTACTACTTGCTAATTTAGGCAATCTTTGCTATATATGTTAAATAACTTTAGTTTCACCACCTTCTCAAATATTTCCAATTTTAGAAAATTTAAAAAAAATAAATATTTTTAATTTAAAAATTTAAAAAATTAAATATTTCCATAATTAATCATATTTAAATGCATTTTTTTTAAGTAACCAGAAGAAAACTCTCTAAAAACTAAAATTATAGTAATAAGTACTACTAAAAATCTAAGCATATACTAATCCCTGTCTTATCTATAGTCTTAAACTATTAATCAAATAGATATTTTCTGCAAAACTACATCTGTCAAGCTTGCTTGGTCCTTACTGAGTTCATATAAAAGAATTATATGCTATTATTTCCTTCAAATATTATTATTATTTGAATACTATTTGATTTAGACAGTTTTACCAAAACACTGAATTTTTAAGAAATTGTAACCAATTTGCATGCCAGAAATTACATTAATTCTCTGAAGAAATCACATATTTTTTTTAAAAAAAATAATCTTTCTCCTAAAACCAGTAAAGACATTATATTCCTATGTGAAAGTCACTGAAATTTGGAGTAACAAAACACATGGTGAATCCCACTCATGTATGTCCTCCTCCCGTGGATGATTTCTGATTTCTGTGAATGTGAAGTGAAATCTACTGTATACCGGGGACAAGTGGGACTATGTATCAGTAAATCAGGAAACAAGTTTAAAAAAAAAAACTGTTAAAGACAGGAATTTTTCTTTTTACTGTTTTGGGGAGTCTAGGATTTGCAAGTGACACTTAAGAGGATTGATAGGTTAACTTATTTACAAAATACAAAACAAAAATGAAACTGGAGAATACAATTCAAGTGTGATCTGGAATTGTGTGCATGGGAAACCATCATTAACAGTATTGTAAATCACCGAACCTCAATTAAGTTTTTTAAAGTTAAAAAAATAAAATCTTAAAAAAGACTACACGTCAATATATTCTAAATATTTGGGCCTAACTTTTCTCTTTCCAGTAGAAATCAGTAGAGAAACCACTGATGTTTTCATTCATTGTGTTTGCTTGCCAACACAAATGAACAGTTTCCTAATCAATGTTTTCTTCCAGGCCGGAGCAATAATACACCCAGTAGAGCATATATTTTGCATGCAGTCAACCAGGGTTCATACTTTTACAACTGCAAAAGATCCTCAGAGTCACACGAGGTGTGATTTCAGATCCAGGAGTAAGCCCAGAACCTCACTGGGTTTGGCCACAAAAAATAACGCCAAAATGCTTCCTTTCCCACATCACAATTTAGCTATTTAAATACAAAAGCGATTGTTGACAGCATTAGAGTTTAGCTCTCAGCCTAGTGGTTATCCCATAATCTCAGGAAATAGTTCCCAAATCCCCAGTGTCTGATCAAAACCAACAGCAACACTAAATTATGGTTTTTTGCATATGCAAACTTCTGTTATTTATAATTTCCCCTCTCAAAATATCTTACTTTCTTATAGTCTCAAATTGTACTTAACCACTATAACTGACACTGTAGAATGCTAAACAGGGGACAAGAGGTCTATGTACCAGTAAATCAGGAAACAAGTTACGTTAAAAACTAGGATTTTTTTCCTTCTTGTTTTGGGGATGCTAAAACTAGTAAGTGGTACTTACCAGGCCTGGAGGCCCTGCTGGCCTGTCTGTCACCCAGGCTTGCAGTTCAATGTGAGACTGAGGATGTGGTGTTGTTGCTCAGATTCAGTGTGGGGATCACCTGGGACACACCGGTAATGTTCAGGGGCCTCTGGGGCTGCACCTAGTGATGCTCTAGGAATAAGTGGTCTTGGGAATCAAATCTGGGTTGGCAATATAAGATATTTGTGCCCCAACCTCTGTACCTCTTCTGATCAGAAAAAACTTTTCACAAAGGGGCTTGCCCCAGTAGGGGAAGGCATGCTTGGAGGCTCCTTCTGGTAAGAAATAGTTCCCTGCAAAAATTTAGTATCCTTGCAAGTCAATATAGGTTGTCATAATGACAGAATTAATTTTTATAGTAGTTTTTTCTACTAATAATATTTTTATCCATTCTAATCTGCCTATTAAAATAAATGAGATAAGGAACCCCGGGAGACTAAAACTTGGGGTACTCAATTCCATATAGGGAGAACTGACCTCACTTTCTAATGACTTTAGCATGTTTTTTTCTGGCTCTCTTCTATAAACAAAAGTTATGGACTCTCTTCCAGGATTACAACTATTTAAAATTTTGACCTGGATAGGGCAAGATTAGGTGCTTCTCCATAACTGTTCATTCTGATATTAAGACACAATGGGAATATTTATTGATCACTTGCAGAAGTCCTAGTTGTCTAAGCCAATGATGGTGCCAAGAAGTCAGTCTACATTCTAAAGTAGAAGTGTCTCAGCACAGAACATGCCCATACTATAAGAACCATTTGATTACAACTACTTATAAGGTAAATCATTTATTGATGAATCTCCATTTTTTACAATAATACCTCACATACACTAGGCATCTTAAACTGCTTATTTCAAGAATGACCAAAACTATAATATAAACTTTATGTTGCAAAGCAAAGTTATAGTGTGTATTATTTTCTAATATTTTTCACCAGTGTAATATCAATATTTTCTCTAATATTTTCACCAGTGTAATATTTCTCTAATATTTTCACCAGTGTAATATTTCTTTAATATTTTCACCAGTGTAATACCTTTGTCAGGAACAAAGGTATCATACTATAAATTTAAGCTTCACTAAATCTATTAAATGGTTTATCTGGGTTTTAGACTGTACACAAACCTAAATCTTAAATAATTTGTCAAAATCTCTCATTTACAGCAAGCAAGAGCTAGAAAACTGAAGTAGGAATCTTAATCTAATGGACCAAGTGTAAAATGTCTTAACAGAATCCAGGAGAGATTAAAATATTTTTAAAACAGAATTTCTTCATAACTGTTTCTCAAAGTAGTCCAAAAAAAGCAAATGGAAAGCTTAACCCCATCATCTTTTCATTTCTGATTGCCTAATAAGTCAGTTCATTGTATTGTCTGTTTTAATCTTATTCCAGAATACTTTTTGCATTCATATAATTACTCAATAAGCAAGTAATTATTAAACACCAAACTTACAGGTATTCCTAGCCAGCTTCTGGGTACCTAAAGATTCTAAGTATATTAATGAGTAAAGTTAGGATCATGAAATTTTACTCAGACCAAGGTAACATGTTATAAAATGCAAAAAAAAGTCTCAAATTCAAGTCTTCTTATTTCAAATTCCACTACACTTTGCTGTTATAAAATAAATATTAATCCCTCACCCCCATAATAATATGTATTTTTCGAAATCAAATTCTTCCCTCCAATCATCGTTCACACCTTATTTCTGAGTCTGATGATACATGCAAAATGATGGTACAAAATTGATTCCATCGTCTAACAAAGGCAAAATTCATCCTTTGAGAGCATCTAATACATAGTTTCTCTGTCTTTTGAATCATCCTATCAAGTTCAAATCTGAAGAAGAATTAGGGTTGTTTGGGCCTTACCTGTTATCAGTACAGAGTATTCCCTTACTCTATATCTTCTTTATGTCAAATTCCTTGCATCCCATTTTGTTAACTGCCTCCAAGCTTGCCAGAATCAAGAAGTTGGATAAAATCTTGTTGGCAGAAATTCAATCCAGGCAAGACAAAAGTGATGCTGATAGGCAGAAGTATTTAGAGTAAATAAGGAGAAGTGCTGTTTCACTGGCAATCGGGACATTATACCCACCAAACATAAACAGCTTTGTGGTGTTACTGGACTCTGTTGCTTCTGGACTTCCTAACAGCTACTGTGGCTGGAAATGCCATCTTCCAACTCCAGCTGGCTTGAAGGCTGCATACTGTCTTCCAAATTAAGATTCTGCCACAGTGATGTACACATTTGTCATATCCAGCTGGACTACTATAATGCGTTCTAGCTGGTTCTCAATACACAAAACTACATAACGTTACTGACAACAGTGTAAAGTAATTTACTTGTTAAAAGGGAAAACCATTCGTCAAAATGAGATGCATGCTTGGGTCTTTGGACAAGCCGTGTGCTTGCCAAATCTACGAAGAAACACTGAGTTTAGTTATCATAGGCTGATGTGAGACCAATGACCACAACTTTATAATGAGGATGCAAGAAACTGATGACTCAAAAATAATAAGAGAAAGAAAATGGCAAAATCATAGCAACCTATAAACCTTTTGACTTAAAGTTATGTGTTCAAATGTGCTTGAAAATAAAACTTTTGACTAACAACACTGAATAAGTGAGATTCAAATGGATGAGTATTTCTACGTTTCACAGTATGTTTCACTCACTGCAAAACAATGAAACACTAAATTCAATGGAACAATAAAGACACTACAATAAAGCATAAAATGAACTGTTAACAGTTACCCTACCAAAAAAAATGCCATCTGGAAACCCACTATTCTTATATGAGAGAGACAAAACAGAGGTTAAGATTCTTGCAACCAAACCCCATTCAATTGCCAGACCCACCAGGAGTCACCCCTGTTCCAGTCAGGAGAAGCCCTGGACAATAATAGGTGTGGCCGCCTCCCCACTCCAAATCCACCGTCTTTCACTAATATTAAAAACTTCAATTAGTGATATATTTTCTAATGATTTATCACTTTCAATTTCCAACAGCTGTTATTTATTTTATGAAAGTGTTTGTGTGGCCTGGAGAGATAGTAGATGGTTAAGGCTTTTTTCTTGCATGTTGTGGACCCGGGTTTAAATCTTGACACTATATTTGATGTCTTGATCACCATCAAGAGAGATCCCTGAGCACAGAGTTGTGAGTAAGCTCTGAGCACCACTGGGTGTGCTCTCTCCCAAACTCTGTGTATGTGAGTGTGTGTGTGTGTATGTGTGTGTGTGTGTGTGTGTGTGTGTAATCTCTCTGTTTAATTCCTTATTTAGAACAAGAATATGTGGTATTTTTTATAATATGGGCCAAAGAATTTAAAATGTTTTCTCTCACGTTCACATAATACATATTTTAGACTTTCTGAGCTATGCAGTCTCTTATAATAGACTGTTATAACTGCAGGCTGTTATAATATATAAATGAGTGGGCATGTCTGTGTTCCAACTAAACTTTACTGAACACTGAAAATATAGAACCAAAAACTCAAGAACAATCCTTAATTATAGGATCAAAAAAAAAAAAAGAAGCTGACTGGATTTAGTCTAGGAATCAAGGTTCGCTGGTCCTTGGTCTGTGGAACTGTATTAAATAAGATATAATCTCTTTGCCTCCATCAAAAGCTAACTTTCTAGCATTTCACCTGGAGCAGCTCTAGGCAAGTTATTAAACTGGCTTCAGTTTTTCCACCTATAAAACAGAGTTAATCACTGTCACTGTCATCCGGTTGCTCATCGATTTGCTCGCGCGGGCACCAGTAACATCTCCATTGTTGTTACTGTTTTTGGCACATCGAATATGCCATGGGTAGCTTGCCAGGCTCTGCCGTGCAGGCGAGATGCTCTCGGTAGCTTGCCGGGCTCTCTGAGAGGGGTGGAGGAATCGAACTCAGGTCGGCCATGTGCAAGTCGAACGCCCTACTTGCTGCGCTATCGCTCCAGCCCATAAAACAGAGTTAATAACATTAAAAATTGTAGTAAATAATAACAAGTATGACATTTTGCAATACATTTTAAAAATGATAAATGCACATAATAAGTGCTCAGTAAGCCTCATCTGTTAGTATACAGTTATTATGATTATTAAGTTAAAGCCTTTTGGGCTTATTTCATCCAAAGACCTAGAAAAACTATCTCTGTCTGTCTCTCTCTGTCTGTCTCTCTCTGTCTGTCTCTGTCTGTCTTCTCTCTCTCTCTCTCTCTCTCTCTCTCTCTGGTAAGATTTCGAAGGTATATTTTGAAGGGCCTAGATATTAACTTCTCAATGAAACAGGGAACCAGATTTTCCAAAGATGTTCAGAAATGTTCAAGAGTGAGTCCCACTTGCAAGAGCTGCCCCAAGGCCCAGTTCCAGGTAAATAGACACGTACCCGATTTCTGTCTTCAAGGGTCAGCAGGTCCTCCGCCACACACTCATCCAGAACATCTTTAACCAGAAGCTTCTCCACCAGAGTAGGCTGAAGGAGAGTCAACAGACGGAGGCACTGGTCATGGGAATTCTCAAAGGACGGAGAGGGCAAGTCTTTGGGGTCCATGTAGCGGGCAGCTAAATTGTTGCCAGTATTCTGGAGAGCCATGACAAATTCTGTGGTCCAGCCTTGGGGCCACCTGCCATTCTCCAACTTTTGTAGCAGCAGATCCACCCCCTGCATGTTCCCGAGTTCGTTAACCTTCTTCCGAATTTGCTCCTTGTCTTCCAAGGATAGAAAGTTCAGATAGTCCAGCACGGGGTCCACCGTGATGTACAACTTCAATCTGGTCCTGAAGCAGGAAATGAGGTAGCAGAAACTCTTGTCTGTGGCATCGTCACTCGACATCCTTGGAGCAAGGAGGGGGTGCTCCCCCAAACACCCACCGGCTGCTTATCCCGGCTGAACGGGTGCGCGCCGCTGCGGGGCCGTCTGGGCTGGCGCCCGGGAGTCTGGGTGAAGCGCCTGCCCACCGCACCGGGTGCCCTTAGGACGCTCGGAAGAGAGCTCTGGACGCACCTGGGCTTGTGCAAAGCTGAGCACTAGCGGGGACGGAGTCTGCCGGATCCGGGCTGTGTGCGCGGGCAGCCCAGGAGCGCTGGAGTCCCCTGCTGAGCGCTCAGCGACTGGACACCTGGAGGCCAAGCGCGGCGCGTTGGAACGGGTGGGAGCTCAGCGTCCACTTTTCCTCCTGGCCACCCTTATAACTCGCCAGACTTTGGTTTCCGTTTCGATTCTCCGCCTAGAAACTTACCTCACTTAATCAGCTGAGCGGGGCGTGTTTGTGTGACTGGGGGAAGGAGCCACCCTTAGCTGGGTTCCGGGCGGGGAAGTCCACGGATCTGGGACACTGGGAAATCCAAAAAGGAAAGGGATTTCTCTCCAGCCCCCCCCCCCCCCCGCCCCCAATTACAATGCTGCGGCAATCCCCCGGGGCCGGACTTTGGCCATTTCTTGCTGGATTCTGCCTCGGAAATCAAACTGTTTTCCACCGTTCCTAGGCTTACAATTGCAGATCAACGGACGGCCCTGAAAGAGAGTGGCTGGGGGGACTTTCCGCCTAAATGTTGCAGAGAAACTGCCAAAACCTTGATGAGGATTTACCCCATGGTGGGTTGGTTCTGGACCCTCCAGACTGTGCCACTGCAGGGAGAAGTGGAGCCATGAAGACATGAAGCCAAGAAGGCACTTTGCAAAGATATTCCAGCCCGGAGTCCCGGGAAAAGAGGACCTCTGTTCCCCTCCTGGAATAAACCTGGCATAAAAAGACTTTTGCCTGTGCCGCAAGACTTGTGTTCTCTCTGCAGATTGCTGAGGTAGGAAAAATCGAGGTGGTAATGAGGTAAATGGTTGACTTAATTCACATACTCTTCAATCGCCTGGGTGTCAAACACACAGGACTTTAACAACCAACTCAGCTTAAGAGGAAATCAAGACTAGAGTTCCTCTCTTCCAGCATGCAAATCTCCCTCATCCTTTAATACACAGCTTTCCTTTAATAAGACAAAACAAAATCCCCAAAACAACTTATTTTTGTTATAGCTGCCATTCCTTTCTTGGATTCAATACAGCAAGTTTTGGCTGAAGCAGCTAGGAACTTAATTAGCAACTAATGTACCAACTTGTAGTAAACATCAACATTTGTCTATGTCACAAGGGAAAAAAAAGACACCCACACTGAAAAATGGCAGCTTTGTTTTAGTATAGAGGCCTCATAACCGTGGGTCCTTGAGGTTGTTGCATGCTAAGGCATTCCATAGACTTGGAGAAAGGTGGTTCGGAACACATAGATGTTAAGAGAGAATCCTGTGGTCCAGAGTTGTATCAAGAGGTCGTGTGAGCAGCCATTATGCTCCTTTAGGTTATAGGAAAAGCAGTCTTTTAGCAAAATTTGGATAGACCAAGGAAACTTGGAGTGCTTGGACAGATAACAGACTTATAGTCTTCGTGAGTGCTTACTGGGGGCATGCAAAAATAGCCAATTAAGCGTGACTAACCCCTTTTTTTTTTTCTCCCAAGAAACTGTAGGCTGCTTTAGGAAATGACCTATTTACCCAATAGCTAGTACATAGCTATACACAGATATAGTATAGCTATAGTAGGCCTTTGCTGCCACCTCCCCCGATGGAATTTTCATTTTCCTTGACTCTAGCATGTGGGCTGATGGCAAACTCAGAGTTGCTGAAGTGAAATGGAGCTTTGGCCATACAAGAATGTCTAGTTTATACATTCTTTTCTGTATAAAAACATAGTTTATTTTTATTTTTATTTTGGAGTTGACCTTGGAGATGAGACCAAGTTAGATATTGTACAAAAGTACTTAAATTATTCATTTGAGTTAATGAGCAGACAAAGATATCTTTTACAAGTCTTATAGCAAAGTATCCCTTTTTACCACTTCAGATACCTACAGTTTTTATTTTATATGTCAAAGCAAAAACAAGCAAATCAAGAAACATGTCAGCCAGTACCTATTTGTCTATCCTTTAGTTCTAAGCATTAAGAATTAAGTAAAGATTGCTGATTAATTATGGGAAGATAACATCATATTCTTTACATCATAGAATTACTATCCTGGTGGAAACATGAGAAATAAAAATTTAAACAGTTGATAAATTATGTAATTTAATCAACCATCTGAAAACATTAATTACCTACAAAAAACATTTGACCCATGTTGATGTATATGTAGTTATGAAAACTAAATAATCTAAGTTCTATCCAACAGTCCTCTGAGCCCTGCCAGTCATGATTCCTGAGCACAGAGCCATGAGTGATTCTTAAGCATCCCTACAAAAAAAAGAACTTAACAAAGTTTTTACTTTTTATTGGCAAAAAATAATAAACTAAAATATATACAATGTGGGGGCCAGAGCGATAGCACAGCGGGTAGGGCGTTTGCCTTGCACGTGGCCGACCCGGGTTCGATCCCCGGCATCCCATATGGTCCCCCAAGCACTGCCAGGAGTAATTTCTGAGTGCAAAGCCAGGAGTAACCCCTGAGCATCGCTGGGTGTGACCCAAAAAAGCAAAAAAATAAAATAAAATAAAATAAAATATATACAATGTGCCAAGTATATACAATGTAGATAATAATGCACATTATAATGTCAACTGATTGACTTTACACATAGATGCTCTTTATTACATTCACAGTTACATTACAAAATATATTTCAATAATGATTAATATTTATTCTCTTCTAAGAGTCAATTCGTCGTAAACTGTTGCTGTGAAAAATGAAAGGAACCATGTTTTTTCTTTTAACTATGTTTTTCTTAGTTAGCCTTTAGTGTGTTAGTTTTCCATGAATCAACCTACCCACCCACCAAATAGCAGGCAAGATGAGTTGGTGAATGTGGTTACGTGTATCAAACAGAGTATAACGTTTTCTCTAACTGCCACCTCTGCTTCTCCTTCTGGCTTTGTGTAAGATAAAGGTTAAAAATATAAGAACGTGGCCTTGTACCACAAAGTTTCGGATGTAATTGGGTATGTAATGAAAGGTGAATGAACACTTGAGGCTCCTCAAGTTGCCTTGGCTCAGGAGTGCTCAGCGCTGAGCTTTAATAAACTCTGGTCTCTGTCTTTCTGAGTCGGGAGTGTCTGTGTCTAGCAACGACCTAACATGAGTGATGAGAACTTATCATGGATAAGAATGTTCTAGAAAGTGTTTGTTCAGTACTTGATCAAGGCACCAAGTTCATTTAACTTGTTCAGGAAAGAGTTCAAGGATAAGGGGAAAGAAAACAAGGAACAGGAAAACGCCTGTTAGATAATAGTGTACATAAATACTCAGACTGTGCATACTCAGAGAATGTGTAGTATTGTTTCTAAATAAAAGTAATAGCTTACTTAAAGTAATAGCACACACCTCTGGACATTCACCTGAGGAAGTACATTGCTTCTACATACTTTCCTAAGTCTTGTAGGTGTAAAAATGGAGAAAGTGCACCAGAGATTATTCAGAAAATTGTCTTGCGTGCAGTTTAACAGAAGGACCACCAGGTGGCGCTACTAAGCATCACAGAAAAAGGCCCAACTCCCCACCCTCAAAAAAAAATGTATTTTTCATGTTCTCTCTCTCTCCTCTCCCTCTCTCTCTATCCTCTCCTTTCTCACTCTCTTTCTCTTAAAATTTTTATTTTATGAACTATATTTACAATATAATAATGGTTGAGTTCATGCAGAAAAACATCCAACACCACACCCCCCACCAGTCAGCACCTCTAGACCCCTTGACCATATCCCAGTGCCCCTCCACCTTCTATCTCCTATCCCAGCTATAGTGATGTGTTTCCTATTAAAGACCATCCATTCAATGGGGTTGGAGCAATAGTACAGTGGGTAGTGTGTTTGCCTTGCATATGGGTTTGATCTTCAGCATCCAGTATAGCCTCTGAGCACTGCTGGTAGTAATTCCTGAATGCAGAGTCAGGAGTAACCGCTGAGCATCATAAGGTGCCCTCCCCCGCTCCCGCCCCCCGATCAGGGAAAAAAAAGACCAGTTCAGAAAGAAGGAAAGAAGGAAGAAAAAGGAAGTAAGGAAGGGAGAAAGGAAATGAGAAGTTCTTCTGAGTCAGAGTGATGGTCCAATTCTGATTGGATTCTGGCGTCACCTTTGGCACGACCAAGACTTACTGCTGTGGTCAAAGCCATAAGTATCCCTGAGTACTCCTGGGTGTGATCAAATGGAAGTGGGCACATTTCTTACAGGTGGAATATTTGTGATATTTCAGAGAAGAGAAAAGTTTTAGTCATAATGATTTCCCAGAATCTAGGTGCCATTCAGCCACTAACCATATTTGTTAATTTCCATAGCGATCATAAAATGTCATAACGTAAGTGGTAGATGTTATTTTTGCTATGAAAATGTACCATAATTAGTGTATAATGAAGCTGGGAGTCCAGCATCGTGAGTCAATACTCCATTTTAGTTTCACCCAATCTTAGGTTTCAACAAGTCTCAGTCCTCACTTTTTGAGGTGTTCAGCATCTGCAGCACATTAAATACTCATTTGGCAAAAGCATATTAATCTTCTCAAAATTATATATAACTGTGTAAGAGAAATAAGATTTAAAAACTGATGAGTTAAAGGACAGGGTAGAATAATTGCTAGTTTTTCTGTAGGAACAAAGATGTTTATTTAAGGGTACAATAGAATGTTGTAGTCATTAAATTTGTAATGTCTTCACAAAGCAATATTTTGCTTAGAGGTGAAAAATCTTTCAGATTTGTTTCTCATCTGAGTGGGTTGTTTACCATATTTACTATCACTATTCTCCCATCTGAAATAAAATAGAAAGAAACCTGTCTTTTAGAACTCTGCCATCATCTTTTTTAAAATTTTTTTTTAATTTTATTGAATCACCATGTGGAAAATTACAATGCTTTCAGGTTTAAGTCTCAGTTATACAATGCTGAAACAACCATCCCTTCACCAGTGCCCATATTCCACCACCAAAAAGAAAAAAAAATACCAAAAACCAAGTATACTTCCCATCCCGCCCCCGCCCCCCCAACTGATAAATTTCACTACTTTCTCTTTACTTTGGTTACATTCAGTATTTTAACAAAAACATTACTATTATTGATAGGAGTTCCCCACTAGAGTCAGACTTGAGCATTTTTTTTCAGTTAAATTTATTTCTAATAGCTTTCATTTTCATCTTCAATTTTTTTAATTGTACACAAGTTTCTGTTTCCTCTCTCCTTTGGCATAAGAATTATTGCTGATCTATATCTTCCCTTCTTTTAATGAATGAGGCTTTTTTCTTTTACTCCCTCTAGCCATACCCTGCTGAAGAGATAATGTGCATCATTTTAAAAACTTACCCTACAGTCACTCAGAAAGGTACTAAATATCATATTCCTTCTGCTTTCTAATGTTGTTCTTGTTGTTTTTTCCTTTTGAGTTTTCTTTTAAGTGGTAAAAAAGAATCTGAGCTGTTATTTCTTTGCCAAACTTTGACGATTTAATGACCATACACAGCAGATGTATTTTTTCCAGAGAAAATGACATACAGGGGGCTGGAGTGATAGCACAGCGGGTATGGCGTTTGCCTTGCACGCGGCTGACCCGGGTTCGATCCTCAGCATCCCATATGGCCCCCTAAGCATGGGCAGGAGTAATTCCTGAGAGCATGAGCCAGGAGTAACCCCTGTGCATCGCCAGGTATGACCCAAAAAACAAAGAAAAAGAAAAAAATGACATACAGCTATTTTAATGAGATGATCCTCTAGAATTGCTTAGTTTCTTCATTTGTTCATTAAATTATATCAAAAAATTGCTGATTCTGTATAAATTGAAATGAGCTACCCATGACTTAGCAGTATAGAGCTGTGTTTAAACAGACTCTGAACTCTGGATATTAACTTTCTTAATTGCTGTGTGACTAGAAAAGCACCTTGATTTTATCAGTTATTAAACTAGTGATAACAGTTCTTTATGATTTTATACGGTAAGTGGGAGGATGAACCTTACAATATTCACATCCATTTTTTTTCAGGCCATGTTAAAGACAGTTTAAAACTGCCAGCATTCTTATACAGACAAATAAATCAGAAATAGTGCTAGTTCTCAAAGAATACTCCAAATTTATAGCATTGTATCACTGTTGTCCTGTTGTTTGTTGCTTTGCTCGAGCAGGCACCAGTAATGTCTCCATTGTGAGACTTGTTACTGTTTTTGGCATATCAAATACACCACAGGTAGCTTGCCAGGATTTGCCGTGCAGGCGGGATACTCTTGGTAGCTGCTGGGGTCTCCGAGAGGGACGAAGGAACCAAACCCAGGTCAGCCTCGTATAAAGCAAACACCCTACCCGCTATGCTATCATTCCAGCCCACACACAATTATAAGAAACAGAAACAATCTTATTCAGCAAAAAAATAGATGTGTATTTAAAGAATACTGCTATAATTTATATTTCAAAAACATAAGGAGAGGTAGTAGAGAGATACCATAAGTGTTAAGGTGCTGGCATTACACAGACCAACCCTGCTTTGATCCTGGACACTACATATGATTCTCTAAGCATTGCCCAAGTGATTTGGAACACAGATTCAGCAGTCAGCCATGATCACTGACAATTGTGAATCCCAAAACAATCAAACAAGAACATAAGTATATGTAAAACAAATACATTTTGCCTATTTATTCATGATACTCTTTTACTTGGAATAATTATGATTCTCCACTATCATAATTATAAGATTGTTTCAAGTGTGCATATGTAAAAGCATTTATATATTACCAAACAACTTTGATCAAAATAGAGGTTTGAAGGGCCAGAACACAGTAGGTAGGAAGTTTGCCTTGCACAGAATCTACCTGGGTTTGATGCCCGGCATCCTATAAGGTCTGCCAAGCACTACCAGGAATAATTACTGAGTTCAGAGCCAGGAATAACATCTGAATAACACCTGTATGGGCAACTTACATTGCCAGGTATGGCCCAAAAACAAAACAAAAAAAAAAGAAGTTTGATATTCATTAAGAGTTTTCCAAAAATCAACTTTCTGAATGCTATAATTTTAGATTACATACTTAAAACAAAACCAGTTCTTTTCACTCACTTTTGTTTGTTTGTTAAAATGGCATACTTACTTTCTTCACAGGAAAAAAGAGAAATCAGTCCTAACTGGTTTTAGGGATACAGGTTCTTGTCTTTCTTCCCAGAAAAGATTTTCAGAAGACAGTGAAATAGGAGTGTTAGAGAGGACTGACCGTGCCCTAACAGGAGAGTTTTATTAAAGGAGATTGAGATTGAATCAAGAAAAATGTGGGATTTTTCAAAAGGAGGAGAGAGCTCCTATAGCAAAAATAAGCTGTGCATCCAAAAAGAAAATTTGAGAAAGATCAGGATGGAGTGCCCTAAGTTGCTTGGGGTAGTTGACTACATCTTCTGCTTTGCTTTATAAAAGTACTTTGAGAATTTACTGTACAGTTTCTTAAAACAATTGTTCTTTATGTTTTATTTTCTCCATACACAAATATGTAAACAACATTTACACATTTTTTTAGAAATGAACATACATTGAGTGATTGTATCACAAACTCTCTTCCATGGTATTTCATAAAAAAGGTTAAGTATGGATTATTTATAAAACATTAACAAAAATATCTGGGAATGAAGAATAGGACATTCTCATTTTCATTTGATGTCATTTTCTGCTTGTGTTTTTGGTTTCACTTTATTGGTGCTGGCCCATACTTTCTATTTTCTATAATGTAGTTCTTAAGTCAATAGGTGATAAGCAGTGAGAGAAGACAAGGCTACTGGAGATGGGTGGGAGATGGGACAGGCAGGGTCTATGTGGCAGATGCAAAGTTGACAGGGTATTTCAGAATTTTCTTTTTTTTTTGTACCACTCACTGAATTACTCACTGAGATTACTGTAAAGTACTGAGGAACTTGCCGCACTCAGATTTCACACAGGAATAGAGCTATGAGGAAGGACTTTTATCTCTAGCAGAATCTTCATTCTTTTTATCTTATCAGGGGTTGATTCCTCTGCCTATGTATTTTTGTCTTGACCCAGTCTAGCTTTAATCCTGACCTGACAGCAGGATATACTTTCTCAGAATCTTTTCCAAATATTTCTTGGTTTTGACAAGTTTTGTATCTCTATTGATTTTATGGATTCAGAAGTTTACTAACTACTTCCCTCACCACCAGTAGTGCCTGATACCCATAAGTGGGTATTAGAAGAGATTTGCATCACAGAGAGTGGCACACATCAAAAAGAACAGGAGCAAGTAGTGCTGGCTGGATGCAGGGAGAAAAGTACTATCCTTCATTGTTGGCAGGAATACCAACTGGTACAGCCTTTTTGGAAAACAATATAGACTTTCCTCAAAAAGCCAGAAATTGATCTTCCATATGACTCAGCAATACAACTTTGGGAATATATCTTGGGGGCCCAACGGCACACTGCAGAAAGCCATCTACACTTCCATGTTTATTCACAATAGCCAAAATCTGGAAACAACCCTAGAACAGATGACTGGATAAAGAAACTATGGTACATCTACACAATGGAATACTATGCAGTCACCAAAATAAGGAAGTCAAGAAATTCATTCATAAGTGGATAGACATGGAGAGTATCTTGCTGAACAAAATGAGTCAGGGGAAGAGGGAGATAGAATGATTGGACTAATTAGTGTTGTATATATATATATTTTATATATATATATATATATATATAAACAATATGAGACAACTACACAAAGGTAGAAGAAGGAAAGGCCAGGAGGAATGACTCATGGTTGGAAGTTTGTCTTCAATGGTGGTGGAGAGAGGGCAGCTAGGATAGAGAAGAGATGATTCTGACAATGATAGTTGGAAATGGTCACTCTGAACAAGAACTAAGAGCTCAAAATAGGTAAAGGGATAAATATAATAATATTTTTGCACCTGTATTGCAAACCATAATGCCCCCCCAAAAAAGGAGAGAGAGAGACAGAGACAGAGAGAGACAGAGAGACAGACAGAGAGAGAGAAAGAGAGAGAGAGACAGAGAGACAGACAGAGAGAGAGAGAGAGAGAGAGAGAGAGAAGAAAAGTGCCTCCCATAGAGCCAGGCTGAGGAGAGGTGGGCAGGAGGGAAACTGGGGACATTAGTGGTGAGAAATGTACAGT
Source organism: Sorex araneus (assembly GCF_027595985.1). Classification (NCBI taxonomy): domain Eukaryota; kingdom Metazoa; phylum Chordata; class Mammalia; order Eulipotyphla; family Soricidae; genus Sorex; species Sorex araneus. The sequence continues at coordinate 196,198,464 of NC_073313.1, forward strand.
GGTGAGGGGATGGGTGATAGAACATTGTATGGCTGAAACCCAATAATGAACAATTTTGTAATTGTGTATCTGATGGTGATTCAATTAAAAAAAGAAATGAGTAAATCAAGTAGTTCTTAGCTATGTAATCAAATGTTCATGTTTAATTAATTGTGTATCATCCTGATAAAAATTAAAATTATAATGCAAATTAATAAAAAAAGAGAGACATGACAACAAAAATTGTGCTCACAAGGGAGTACTCTAACCAGAAGAGAAGAAATGGTTAGACACTTCATGACCAGTCTTTCTGCTCTCATCACACAGAAAATGACTGAAGAAAATCTTGACAGATCAGCATCTCCCCCACAACATTTCAAAAGTACTAAAAGTAGAACAGATGTCCCAAACCACAAGCAGAGTGCATCCAACTGAAATACACGAAGAAAATTTTGGAACTGAGAAAGAAATTTTCAGAAATAAATCTCAATGATACAGAAATGGGAATTCTAGCAATGAATTAAAAATTGGTATTATAATCAAATTCAATGATATACCTTAAATATGCATTAAAATGGAGTGAAACAACAATCTATATGCTGAGTAAACTAAGGGAAATTTTAGCAAAAGATTAAAACTATTTAAAAATACCCCAAATAGAGCTACTGGATATATGGGGGGGGGGGGGAAACAAGAAGAAACCATTACTGTATCACTGTCATCCTGTTGCTCAGGCAGGCACCAGTAACTTCTCCATTGTGAGACTTGTTGTTACTGTTTTTGGCATATCAAATATGCCATGGGGAGCTTGCCAGGCTCTGCCATGCAGGTGGGATACTCTCGGTAGCTTGCCAGGCTCTCCAAGAGGGATGGAGGAATCCAGAGTTATATAGTAAAATAAATAAATTCTGCTATCTAAAGGAAATACTACACAGCTGTTAGAGAAGTTAGACATCCTTTCACAACAACATGAGTATAAGTAAAAGCGAAGTTAAAAGTGATTATGGCAAGTGAAATAAGTCAGAAAATGAAAGAAAATTGCTGATGGCTTCATTTATATATAGAATGTAAATAACCAAAGCAAGCACACTGGCAAAACAAAATAATAATAATAATAATAGTAATAAATCTTCATCTCTGTTGAAAACTGTAAAAAACTAATGCACGCCGGAGGGCACTCGCGGGCTTTTCGGGTGGCTGTCTCACCGCCTGTGTTTGGTGCTCTGGAACCGCTGTGTATGGGCTGGATCGGGATGGCTGTTGGCCAAGGACAGGCGAAGGAAGAACGAGGACCAAGTTGGTTGCTGATTAGTTACTGTTTATTCAATCTTCCATCTTTCTCATCTCCCGCGCACTCCTAGCTCCATCCTCTCTCTGAATCTACCACAGCTCTGGATTCTCTCTCTCTCTCTCTCTCTCTCTCTCTCTCCTCTTTTTCTCTCTCTCTTGCCCTAGGCTACACACAGCCAGTAGCAAAATCAACATAAGAAAGCCCTTCCTGAGGGCCAGGCTTTCCAAAGCCCTTCCTGACTGCCAGCAGATAAAATTCCTCTTAAGGTTTTTCTCCTTTCCCAAGTCCAAGAAACTTATTCACATCTTAATACTAGTTATTTTTGTATGGACATAGCAAGAGATACATTGAGGCTTGCAAGGCAGCTCTCCTGGCAACATCTTGCCACAGGCTCAGACCACAGCACTCAGGCCAGATTAATCATTCCTAATCCTAGCAGGGTCCGAATCTAGTTATCACTGTTTGGATCATGACAACATTTGTCCATGTCCAAGCTCTTAACTTATAGTTAAGCATTAGGCACTTTGGCTAGGCCCATCTCGATGCCAGGGTAGCACACAAACAGACCGACCCGCTTGCCCTGGGTCTGACTCATCCCTCCTGGGGACCCTGCTTTTGGGTGTGCTAGGAAGTAAGGGCAGCTGAGGCTTAGGTCCAGAGAACCAGATACCCAGGAGGAAAATATGTAGAGTCATATGACTCCCAGGTTACAAAAGCATAGCATTTGCTAAGTCTTCCTGTGTACATACAAAAAGGACATTGCTCTGAATAAACTATGCAAAGGACTCAAGGAGAAGAGAAAAACAATATTTACAAGTCAACAGAACACTAAGAAAGAAGCTACAATAAACACAGAGGAATGGGAGCACTGTGATGGGAGTAACCCAATAAACCTAAACTACCTGAGGCTATGTTATCCTACAGAAACCATCTTGGTTACTAGAGGAAAAAGGGAAATGGTAGAAGAAATGCGTAAATGGGATCATTTTGGTTGTGTGATGGTACTGAAATCTTGGTAGTGTGTGGGAAAGACCTATAGACAGATACAGGTGTGAGACTATAGTCCAGAATCTAGTGGCATCACAAAACAATGGTGAATCAATAAAACTGGATTTAAAATGTAACTAGAATGTTGTTATGTTTTCCTTGAAATTATTGTGGATATTTAATTGCTAGACACTTTTGGGATCACATTTCTCAGTCTGTAATTGAACGGCAGATATTATAATTAATACCTAGCACATGCAATTAGTTACATATTTTTGTTTTATCTTTGCTCGTTTAATAGCTGACAAATTCTTGAAGTGGGAGTAGGAGTTCTTTGAAATGAAATGAATAATAAAAATCAAATATTGAGATGAATTAACTAATATTTTGAATGTATATGTCAAAAGTTTTTTAAAAAGTCAAAATTGACAGAAAATAATAAGTCATTGTTGGTTATAAAGTATTTCACAATACGTTAGACTAAATCAATTGCATTTAGCAATAATATTACATTAATATCTATTACCTTACTACTTCCTTTTGAGTTCTGATACTGTTGGGTCCGGAGCCGCAAGAAGCAGAGACGGGCCAGTCTTGCAAGACAAAAGTTTATTCAGACCAACATGCTGGGGCTGCACCCCTAGTAGATGCACCGATTTGTGCTAGCTAGAGCAGCCTTTTTATAGGGCTTGAGTCCTCTGGGTCAGTCACGTTTGTCACGTAGCCTCCTCCAGAGCCACTTTCTTAGAATTCGTGTGTCCGAAGACATTCTTTCAATCTCCTTGCCCTGCGTTAGGAGTTACTATCTGTAACACCGTGGGACCAGAGTCGCTATCTGGGCTCTGAGTCAGGGGCTGAGTCGCTACCTGGGATTTGTCCGGAGTTACTATCTGCTGGGCCGGAGTCACCATCTGCTGGGCCGGAGTCACCATCTGCTGGGCCGGAGTCACTATCTGCTGGGCCGTGGGAATGGAGTCACTATCTGGGCTCCTTGTTTTCAGCAACTCCTTCTGTGAGCGGGTCCCTATCTGTTAGGCACATACGAGAATTCCAACCCAACAGACAGGCAGATGTCAGGATGTAAGTGACAGGATCCAGGCATAGTACATTGTAATATACAGTTGGGGGGCATAAGCATGGTTACAGAAGCAGAACAAAGCGAGGTTACAAAAGTCAGGAGTGGGCTGCCAACCATTTTAACTCAATATAATTTCTTTCAACTTAACAATACATCATTCAATTGTACATGCAAAGATATTTTTTAATAAATACACAGTTATTGGAAAGCATGTTCAATGTTTGTCATTCATTCCTTATGCCTTCATTGTTCTTGATTTTCTTATTATGATTTAGGACTGCAAACCTGACTGACTATAGTAATTTCATATTTTTTAGTTGTGATGCTTGCTGCAGTTTGTACCTCAAGTTGTGGTACTCACACAGTCCTGGTTCAGCTCTGGTTTGTTTCCTTTAATTGTGATAGTGACAGTAACTACACCTCACATACATGCTTACCAGAGGCGGCAAACCAGTGCTGCTGGAAAACTGGTGGCAGCAGGGGACAGAGACATCAGAGCCACCCTGCTCAGTCAAATTGCCAGGATGATATTAAGCAGATGTTTGACATTAGGGATTTGACCTTGTGGCCATATGTTTGCAAAGCAGGGACTCCAAGTTTCTCTGTTATTTCTCTAGCTTAATGATTTTTACTGATAGGAATCACTTACAAAGCACTTGGGTACTACACAGTTCTAGGGAGACTCCCAAAAGCTAGAGGTTGTGGTAACTTCAAAGGGTGAGAGTAATAAGAATGGAAGAAAATGCTGTGCGGGGAATGGAGAGAAAATTTGGGAAGGAATTGCTGAGACTTTGAAAGTGGATCATTTCAAGATTTAATATTATTATTGCTTTGTAACAAATGTCAGTATACTTAGCACATGGAATCAGAATGTATTTATCTTACTACCAAACATGCAACATATTATATTTTTTCCTGATTTGATTACTTTAATAAAACTCATTTTGGGACTTGGGGAGGTAGTGCAATCGATTGAAACATAGGATTTGCTTCACAAAAAAGCATCTCCAGGGGTGGGAGATGATCAGGGGTTAAGGTGTTTACCCTGCATGTGAACTATCCTGATTTTATCCTTGAAACTATATATGATCCTCTAAGCACCTCTAGGAGTGAACCCTGAGCACAGATCCAGGAAAAAGAAACTAAGGAGAAACTAAGTATCAGAATCTCACAAACATCTATGACAAATACCTGTGAGGATCAGGATGTGGCAATAACATCCAGAGTAGGTGGAATGAGCCCAGTTAACATATTACTCAAGATTGCCGAACTGAATACATCCTTTTGTTTTGATCCTTAACACTAAAGCTCAACTGCTTTACATGAGGAAAAAAAATGCAGGTGTTCCTTTCAAGTATAGCTAACACTGATTAATAAACTTGCCTTGAGAAAAGAGAAGCATTGACCACCTTGTGTAGTGAAGCAGATTTGTGAGGGAAAAAACAAGTGTTTTTGTACAAAGTGTGACAGAGAGCAAGGAGGTAGAATTCTGTTCAAAAAAGAGTAGGAAAGCAGAAGTCCCTGGAAATTTTCAATCATCCTAGGGACTATGTTATAATAACTCTGAGGAAGGATCATCTCAGGCAGACTTTTACCCACAAGGTAAAGAATGCATGATTAAGTATGACCCAGCAAGAGGGATTCTTCTCATAAAACAAGAATACTCAATTATTCCTTGAGGTTAAAACTTGAGGTTAATAACTCTGTTATTTTCCAGGGGAAGGGCAAGAGTCCCCAATGAATATTTTACACATTTTATTGATTGGAAGTGAGCTGAGTTCACATCCCTTTGTTATAGTCTGGTAAATTTGTCACAGGAGTCAATACATCTTATTTGAATAATACATTTGGAAGGTGGTAAAGGAAAATTAGAACTTGTTTTCCAGTTGCTTTCTCTACCTAGGTTCACAGGTAGGGAAGTTACCTTTATAAAGTATGCCCAATCAGAAGTATTAAAGTCACTTATTCAATTCCTTGTTGTAGCTGCCAAGAGTTAGGAAGTTGTTTCAAATGCATATTAAATTCACAAGAAAAGGTGTATGAAATCATCTGCTGCATTAGGATATTTATTATTGGAACTTTAGTATCAGCTTCAATTCTACTTATGATTCATTTCATCTTCCAGTCAGAGTTGAAACTAGTAATTAGGGCCTCCACTAGCCTAGGCCAACTTACAGTTGAGTATCATTATTCATGGTACTTGTGTATATAAAGATGCTGTGAGCACAGAATTAACAAATACTAAACCTCTGCTTTTTGGGAAAAATGAAATTAGGTTCTTGGGAACCTCTGATCACACCATTTCTAAAATCAGTAAGTACATAACCTTGCTGTGTTTGTTTGTTTATAGACACCTCAGTCATTACGTTGGTTTGATAACATTAAACTCAGTATTAAAATAACTCTTGTAACTGAACTAATTTTATCTAGCAAATATTTTCTTTGTAAGTACATAAAACAGTTATAAATTTTGCTTAGAATACAAGTTATCACTTCAGTACTATGCACAGGGCCATGTTACATAGTGAAATAAACAAAAAGCAGAAAAATAAAAGAAAAAAGTACCTCGTGAACCATGGGAAAGACAATTGTTTTCAGTGCGAGAATGCAAAAAGAAAGCTGACCATCAACTTATTCAACCTTTGCTGGGGAAATGTAAAACAGTCATAAAAATTATTTGCTTCTCTACATGTATCAGCTGATGACCATGAAAGTGAAAATTAAAACTTGGTGATAGGGGAACATTCAAATTAATGTTAGTGAGCAGTTAAATAGGTTTTTTTTGGTCTAACATAGAGAATTAAAAAAAAAAACTAGATGGGCTTTAAGGACACCTGAATCATTCATTTTAATTGAATTTTACTAAAGTTCTGCTATAAATAAGTATATGTTTCCAGGAGTGTATCACAAAAGATGTAACTTGGAATATTTATTTATCAAATCCATTGACTTTGGCATTGTTGTGGAACAAATAAAGCCTAATAAACATCATAACATATATAGCTCTCAGAGCAGTGACATCTGACTCCATTTGCTATTTGGAAAAAAATAGATCACAAATAAAGTGAAATCAAAAGGTGATCAGCAGTCTGGGGAAATAACTCAGTGTTTCAAATGCCTGCCTTGAAAGCATCAAGTCACAAGTGCAATTCCTGGGGTTTGATCTTGATAACTCTGCTGTTTGAACCTGAACCTCTGCAGTTTACAATTTCTGCACTGCAGATTTCCAGTGGCACTGCAGTCAGGTGTGCATTAGCATGACTGAAAGAGAGAACAAAGGTCGAAATAGTATTACAGCCTATTTATTCTATGTATCCATACACCCAACCAGCACCAGTATAACTCATGTTGGACAACTGCCCAGATTTCCCCCTAGAAAAATATTAGGAAAGTTGGACAAGTTCTGGGACAAGAATGCCTTATTGTTGATGAATAGACATAAATGTCAATTAGAGTGTGCTCCTACAGTTAGACTGCATGAGTGCAATCAGCAAGTATATGAAAAAAATAACCCATTAGATCCCCGGCCATGACTCAGGGATATATTGCCTGCCTCTCATGTGAGGGTTCTTAATTTGATTCCTGACACTGCTTGAGTGACTGTTGAGCCAAAGTGAGACAATAAGTGCGTGTGTGATAATACCTCAGCCAAATGCTAGAATCCCAGAAACAATAATACTGACATCAATAAAGAGGAGGAAGAGAGAAGAAGGGATAGATGATATTCACTGAAATTACAACTCCCAAAGTTATCCTAAATTTAGAAATTATTTCTTATTTTTTCCTGAATTATTTTTTCTCTGAATTCTAAATTAGAATGTACATATGTGTTTACAATTGTATTTGTGTTCATAGCACACACTGTGCAAAGATATAGTGTGCAAATCTAGCAGACTTGCCCAACACAGTATATTAGAGCCTATATGCACACAATTTTAGAATTTATTTAATAAAGACAGTTTATTTCATTTCTTCCTAAACTGCAATAATAACTTGTACAGTTAGACAAAATTATTTCACGCTAAGGATTGGATCAAATTATTTAATTATTATAAATCATCTATTTAAAAATACTTCTGGATAAAAATTATTTTAGTTAACAGATTAATGTGGGTAAGACTGAATATATGAATTGTGAGCAATACTTAATTTTTTCATATGATTCACAAATATTTAGTTCTTCAGAAAGGACTGTTTATGGGTACATAAATGTGCTTTTTATTAATCTGGAATTAAGAAAAATGTTTACAATTAGTATTCTAGAACACCATCATAACTAGGGTAATCTGTATATTCTGAAAGCTGACTCATGTTAACATCTCAGGTGAGAACAAGTACTGCTTGTGATTCATTATGTTCCCTGGAACTTCAGTGACAATGTCTCCTTTGAAGCCTGCAGCCATAAAGTGACACAGGTAATTCCTAGATGTTCAGCTGATTTCTCAGCATTCTCAGAAAGGAAGACGGGGGAGGCTTTCCTTGCTCCCCTTTCCTCTGAGTATCCTTTAGAGGGCAAGCAGATGATGTTGCCTATGCTGCCACCTTGTGGGACTTTAGCTACCTGTTCCTAATTGCAATAGCACTGGTTTTGCTGATACCGAGGAATGAATTATAACTGTACACAATTAAAGATTTTGATAGATAACTGAAGAGGGGAGGGCTATTAATTTTCCAATAGGAACATAAAATCTCTGCCATAGTTTAGTACAAATTTAGAATGAGTATTTTATGAAGGCAGAAAACAGTGCCAGAGGAATAATTGAGTTTCTAGTAGAGAATTTTGCAAGTGAGCAACAGATATTTTAGAAGCTAAACTATATCTCACAATTTCAGTCAATAGGTGCATTTGGATTATCAATTTTTAAGTATTTATTGTGAAGATTCTTCAGAATTTAGCATAGGCAACAATGACTATCACAATTGCTCTTTAGGAGGCAGATTTTTATTATTACTGGTTCAGTATAGTGAAGGTAGCAGGTAGCAAGATGATTGTAGCTGGGGAAAAAAGGCACAGTTTTCAAAAGGTGAGAGTGGGGTTACTTGTGGTATGTCACATAATACAAGTGGGCAGCACCAAAATGTCCAAAGTCAAAAGCACCAAAAAGTCAAAAGCCAGAAGAAGCAAAGGTAAAGTTCACAGTCTAGATGCATTTCTGCAAGAAGTCACTCTGCAACATCACAAGAACCTTTAACTGTATTTTTTTCCTCATGCCTAGTCATTTATTCACAGAAAGCAAGAACAGTAACTTGGAAAGGTCTTTACATTCATAATGTTCATAGCAGCATTATTCATAATAGCCAAGATATGGAATTAACCTAAGTGACTCTAATAAAGCTGAAGAATGTAGTGTCCATGGAATAGTACTAAAAAAGATAAAATCCTACCTTTTATTTTTCTTAAGTTTTATTTTATTGAATTACTGTAAAAAAATTACAAAGCTTTCAGGTTTAAGTCTCAGTCATATATTGATTAAACCCCCATCCCTTCACCAGTGCACATTTTCCACCACCAAGAACCCCAATACATCTCCCTCCCACCCCACCCCCCACCTAAGTAGCTAATGATCTTCACTTTATTCTCTCTGTACTTTGAATACATTCAATATTTCAATAGAGAACTCACTATTATTGTTTGGAATTTTCCCCCAACAATCAGGCCTGCTGAGAAGGCATCATTTAATAATTTCTTTTCATTGCTGAGAGTGAAGACTCTGAGTTCGTGCAGCTGCGACAGCAGTTTCTGATATTTTAGCTCAGTTCACAGTCTAGATGCATTTCTGCAAGAAGACACTCTGGGGGCCAAAATGGGTTAGAAGACCTCTCGATCATAGTCTTTAGGAGCAGAGGGTCCCTTTCTTGCACCGCAGCTCTGGATCTTATCTGGGTGGAAGGAGTGCCAGTAACAACTCCCCCTCCCAGGACCACCGACAGGCTATGTCATTTAAAAAGTCCTATCTCTGGGTTGGGGGTCTTAGAGGGTGGCTCTCGCCATGTGGATGCTGCCGCCGTCGCCGTTTTCTGCTCAGAAAAACAGGGCAGAAAGGGAAAATCCCTCCCCGGGCAGCACTAGGTTGTAGCTCAGTTCACAGTCTAGATGCATTTCTGCAAGAAGCCACTCTGGGTGCCAAAATGGGTTAGAAGACCTCTCAATCATTGTCTTTAGGAGCAGAGGATCCTTTTAACTGTAAAATGTAAAATTTTCCTTATAGAAAAATAAGGATGGGGCATTTAAACAACTTCAGTGTGTTCTGGGGCACAAAGGCTATCCTTAGTAGCCAGATATCTGGTTCTGGGTACATTAGAACAGAACATAGTCTCCTAGAATTTTAAAGCCAGAGAGAAGGGTAGTTCAAAGTCAGGGTCCAGAATTGACTATATTGCAAAAGAATGTGGCAAACTCACTAGGGAGTCATCTGCTATTTGTCAGAAGTAGGTGTTCCTGGAAGGGACAGTCTCTCCCTAGGCAAGGTTGCAAATACTAGAGCATTAAGAATACAAAAAAAAAAATGCCAGATCTATAGAACTGAGCTTGGGGGTGAAGGGATGTCAGGGTGGAATGGGCCTTCGGACTTTGGCTAATGGAATCAGATACTATAATTGTAGGTGTGGTGTTAGAAGACTATAGGCATGAAACTCTATAATTAATGATAATCTTGATCATGGTATCTCAATAAGAATGAAGAGGAAAAGAACTTACCTTTTAAAAAATACAGAAAAGGGTCAAAGGAGAGGACAGGAATTAAAACACATGCCTTGGCATGCTGCTGATGCCAGTACAATCCCCAGCACATGGTGCCCCAAGCAGTCAGGAGTCACTTCTGGGCACACCTGAGCATGAAATCCCTGAGCATCCTCAGATGTGATGCCACCCCACCTCAATTAAACAAACAAGAAGGAAGTGGTCTAGTAGAAGCCCCCTATAAAGATGCTGACTTAAGTCCCCACTAAAAACCTGACCAACATCCAGAGACTTAAAACCAAGCTCCCGGAAGCTTATACATCTTATCGCCTACTTCTCCCTCTGGGAGAACCTGGCAAGCTACGGAGAGTTTCCTGCCCACATGGGAGAGCCTCGTAAACTCCCCATGGCGTATTCATATGCCAAAACCAGTAACAATGATGGGTCTCATTCCACTGACCCTGAAAGAGCCTCCAATGTGTTGGGAAGGACAAGTAAAGAGAGGCTTCTAAAATCTCAGGGCTAGGACGAATGAAGACGTTACTGAGACCGCTCGAGAAATTCAGTGATCAATGGGATGATGATGATGATGATGATGATGATGATGATGATGATGAAAGACCTGGCAAGTGAAGACTCTCTACCTAAGATAATCACTAATCAACTGTGCCCAAAAGGCTTTGGTGGCTGTACCATTGCCCCACAGCTTCTAGAACAGGCCTAAGCACTCCCACCCTATCAATTTTGCCCAGCAAAACTTATGTGCCTTTGCCACTTAAATTCTTAGAATTGGCCACACTACGCCCTTCCCAATATAGACTAAAATTATTTTGTGTGCATTTTTGTTATCATTACATGATTGGCGTAGAGCATTTTATAATTGATCCAAATTGCTATTTATGTAAGAGCAGTGATGGCAGGTCTCTTTTCTTCCATGGTTCCCAGGTTCTTCAATATTCTTTAGAATGAGAATATTGAGTAATGAAGATACTCAGATTCAGAGATTAAAAAAATAAGGTAGAGAAGTTTATTGGAAAGAAGATAGAATATAAAAAAACTTGCCGTGTGGGCGAGATACTCTTGGTAGCTTGTCAGGCTCTCTGAGAGGGACGGAGGAATTGAACACAGGTTGGCCATGTGCAAGGCAAATGCCCTACACGTTGTGCTATCACTCCAGTCCAAAAACAGGGAAGGAACTTTGTATAGAGCTAAATATGGCTTGTTTTATGGATTTTTTTATAAGAAAACTAGTCATTGTGTTGCTTATCAAAGTATGAGAATATTCCCAATTGTTTCCCAAAATGTCTTGTTAATTCAGGTTCCATTTGTGTTGTTAAGATACTATAAACATGCTGTATGTATTTAGGGTATTTTAGGTGATGTCTTTGACCATCTCACTGGGTGTTGTCCATTATCTTTTATTCTTCAATGAGCCCAATAGCTGGGGCAGAATATATGGCCTTGGAGAAGTGTGAAATCCCAGGACTGGACAATATTAGTAGGTAGGATGCTTGCCTTGCATGCGGCCTACCCAGGTTCCATTTCTGGTGTAAGGGCAAAACTGACATCATGACACATGGCAGAAATGAGAAAAATCAGGTAGGATTCAGGCTCAGTTGCTGGAAATGAAACAGATTCAGTTTCCCAGCAATAAAACTATGCGGAACTAGCCAACCTGAACCCACCTGGGAAAGTTTCTCGGTTCAGCAAGTGGGCTCACTTAATCAATTCTCACAATGCCCTAGAAGTTGCTATTTTGTTAACTCTAAAAGACGAGCAGTGTAGCATTATAGCACTGTTGTCCCGTTGTTGTTCATTGATTTACTCAAGAGGGCACCAGTAATGTCTCCATTGTGAGACTTGTTACTGTTTTTGTCATTCGACTATGCCATGTGTAGCTTGTCAGGCTCTGCCGTGTGGGTGAGATACTCTCGGTAGCTTGTCAGGCTGTCTGAGAGGGACGGAGGAATTAAACCCAGGTCTGCCATGTGCAAGCAAACAACCTACACGCTGTGCTATCACTCCAGTCCAAAAGAACAAGAAGTCTATGTAATCACAAAATTGGTATTGGTACTGGAAATTATTGTTTAATTGTTGCTTGACCACTGTTACCCTAGACACTTGCCCAAATACCTTTGTTTGGTAACTAAGATTCTTTTTGAAGCAGTAAGGCATGTACTGCTTCTGTAATTAAATCCTATATAAACTCTTGCTGCTGGGGCTGGAGTGATAGCACAGCAGGTAGGGCATTTGCCTTGCACACGGCCGACCCGGGTTCAATTCCCAGCATCCCATATGGTCCCCTGAGCACCGCCAGGGGTAATTCCTGAGTGCAGAGCCAGGAGTGACCCCTTGTGCATTGCCGGGTGTGACCCAAAAAGCAAAAAAAAAAAAAAAAAAAAAAAAAACCAACCAAAAAACCCTCTTGCTGCCTGAAGTTTGGGTCGCTATCAAGAGACCACTCTCTGGGTGAGATAAGTTGACCCCAGTATATTGGAATAAAGCTCCTACTGCTTTTGCATTATCAAGTTAGAGTTTCTGTCCGTCTCGCTACTTGGGAACCCAGAATCCCAGGCTTAACACTGGCAAACTATATGGTATCTTGAGCCCACCAAGAGTGTTCCCTGAGTCAGAACCCCGAATTATTCCTGAGCACCACTGGTGTGGTCCCCAAAACAAAAATAATTTAAAAAAATGGAAGTGTAAGCTATCTAGTCTCAGACAGACAGTCTAGAAGTTTATAGGGGTGTCTAAAATGTAGACTTAAGTCAGCTGAAATTGAGCCACATTCAACTGTGGGAAAGGGGAAATTTAGTCTTCCTCTTTCACTATTTAGTATTTCTTATCCTTTTTATGTGATTAGCTTAGGATATTTTATGTATAATTTACCACTTACCCAGGACTAACAAGTCCATGGAAAGCAGAAGTTTTCCTCCTGACACAGCCCCTGAAGATCTCTTTCTGGTGTCCTCTGCTGTCAGACCAGTGTACTCTCTGTCAGTAAACTTTTATTTGCCTAATTCCTCTCACTCCAGGAAAATTCTTGGAGTGAGAGGAACTAGGGTATAAGCTACAGCTTATACCCATTGAGGTCTGGGTTTAAACAGCTCCTTCCAACTCTTCAATAAGTACAGAAAATAAAGCTTAATACACCAATAAATATGATGTCTTGAAATAATGTGCTGAGTAAGTAAATCAGTAGGGTTGAAGCTCAGTGGGGAGAACAAACAAAAACCACTATTAAACAAGGACAAATGTTCTTGCCCAAAGCCTAAAAATAAGGAAAGCTCATCCTCAGTTTACACTTCCTCTAAAATACCCAAACCTTGCTTAATCTATATAGAGTGTGTCTCAGGGTTCAGCCCATCAGGGGATTGTATTGTTTATTCTGACTCTGACTAATCTGCAGCCCACTCTTCACTCTTTCTTACCCATTTTTCCCCCTTAAAAGAAACAGTTACTGTGACTATTGATACAAGGCATTTTTTTTTTTCTTACAAGAGGACCACAGACTATTTCTCAGGCTATAAGCACTTGAATAACAACTCAATTTTCTTTCTTTCTTTCTTTCTTTCTTTCTTTCTTTCTTTCTTTCTTTCTTTCTTTCTTTCTTTCTTTCTTTCTTTCTTTCTTTCTTTCTTTCTTTCTTTCTTTCTTTCTTTCTTTCTTTCTTTCTTCCTTCCTTCCTTCCTTCCTTCCCTTCTTTCTTTCTTTCTTTCTTTCTTTCTTTCTTTCTTTCTTTCTTTCTTTCTTTCTTTCTTTCTTTCTTTCTTCTTTCTTTCTTTCTTCCTTCCTTCCTTCCTTCCTTCCTTCCTTCCTTCCTTCCTTCCTTCCTTCCTTCCTTCCTTCCTTCCTTCCTTCCCTTCTTTCTTTCTTTCTTTCTTTCTTTCTTTCTTTCTTTCTTTCTTTCTTTCTTTCTTTCTTTCTTTCTTCCTTCCTTCCTTCCTTCCTTCCTTCCTTCCTTCTTTCTTTCTTTCTTTCTTTCTTTCTTTCTTTCTTTCTTTCTTTCTTTCTTTCTTTCTTTCTTTCTTTCTTTCTTTCTCTCTCTCTCTCTTTCTTTCTTTCTTTTTTTCTCTCTTTCTTCCTCTCTTTCTTCTTTCTTTCTCTCCCTCCCTCTCTCCCTCCCTTCCTCCCTTCCTTCCTTCCTTCCTTCCTTCCTTCCTTCCTTCCTTCCTTCCTTCCTTCCTTCCTTCCTTCCTTCCTTCCTTCCTTCCTTCCTTCCTTCCTTCCTTCCTCCTTCCTTCCTTCCTCCTTCCTTCCTTCCTTCCTTCCTCTTTCATCTTTCTATCATATCTGTCTCCCAAATAATTGGCCTTTGAAAGGTAAGCATACAATTTTGGGGTTAAAATGTTAAGACATATGCCATGCATCTAGCTGACCCTGGTTAGCCTTGGAATCCCCTTTCCCCAACCTCCATTCTCCCTGCTTTTCCCACACTTTAATTTTTTTTTTTTTAACAACAGGGACCAGAGAGATAGCTTGAAGATCTGGCATGCATACCTTCATGTGTGAGACCTGCATTTGACCTCTGGCAATGCATGGTTCCCTCAGGCCTGTTGGGTATAGCCCTGCACTGCCTACCTGAACAAAACTGCATTATGGTTCCTGAGCTACAACCAACTGTTAGGCTGCACTGATAAGTCTGAGAATGGTCCTTATGTCCCCATGTTTCACTGAATTTCCCCTACCCATATATTGTGCAGCAGTTTATATATGTGTCTATTTCCATGATGAAATTTATTACTGTTCAAGTTTTCTCTTAAAATGTAATCAGCATAATTTATTTATTTATTTATTTATTTATTTATTTATTTATTTATTTATTTATTTATTTATTTATTGGTCACAGCCGGCAATACATAGGGATTACTCCTGGCTCTGTATTCAGGAATACTCCTAGTGGTGCTCAGTGGACCATATGGGATGCTGGGAATTGAACCCGTGTTGGTTGTGTGTAAGGCAAACGCCCTACCTGCTGTGCTATCACTCCAGTCCCAGTATAATTTATTTAACAAGATTTCTTTGAAGAACAAATAGGAAAATAGCTACAAAAAACATCATGTAGTATATTAATAAATTGATTGTAATTCTTTTATGTTTATCATATTATTACTGATCAATCATTTGATGCAGATAGGTTGATAGGTTGGGTGAGCGGTAATCTTTTCTTCACATAAATATAAAACACCTGAGGATTAGTGTGGAACTAGATGAAGCTAGCTTTTAAATATTCCTTAGTCTATTTAAAAACTACAACACTTTTGGGGCTGGAGTGATAGCACAGCGGGTAGGGCATTTTCCTTGCATGCGGCTGATTCGAATTAGATTCCCAGCGTGCCATATGGTCCCCGGAGCATCGCCAGGAGTAACCCCTGTGCATGAGCCAGGAGTAACCCCTGTGCATCGCTGGGTGTGAACCAAAAAGAAAAAAAAAGAACTACAACACTTTTAAGTTTTTTTATTAAAGTATTTATACTTTGGGTGAGAGAGATTATACAGGGATTAAAGTGCTGGTCTTTCATATGGCTGATCCCAGTTCAGTCCCCGATCCCTACTACACACCTGATTTCTGAGCACCACCAGGATTACCAGAAGTGATCCCAGAGCACAGAGACAGAAATAAGCTCTCAGTGTTGCTGAGTATGATGCCAAACACAAAAACAAACAAAATAAAATTATTTATAATTTTTTAAAAAGGTCTACTCCAATTAACTCATATGTATAAGCAAGTTCCTAGTTGAAGAAATACACTCAGATAAAAAGTATTTAATCAATGTTATTTTATGAATATTCATCTAGAAAGGCAGTTTTTATACAAAAAAATTTTATAGTGAATCACTGTGAGGTACAGTTACAAACTTATGATCTTTCATTTTGCATTTTGTTTGCATCCCTCCACCAGTGCCCATTCTCCCCCACCAATGTTCCCAGTATTCCTCCCACCATCCCCACCCCAACCCCAACCACCCTGCCTCTGTAGCAGGGCATTTCCTTTTGTTCTCTCTCCTGTTGGATGCTGTAGTTTGCAATAGAGGTATTGAGTGGCCATCATATTCGGTCTATAGTCTACTTTCGGCACGCTGCTTAGAAAGACAGTTTTGTGAGTATATCATCCTATATTATGAATAAGGAGTCTAAATAACATTCATAAGCCCAAAGTCTAAAATTTAAGAGATACATAGTTTTGATATGTTGAAGAATATTTTCAAAACTATTTATTATACTATTTATGCTCTTCTTGAGTTTTAGTTGTGGATACATATTATGTCCAACATCTCATATCTATAGTATTATTGAATCCAAATTTCTTTTTTAAATTTAATTTTATTTTTATAAAGTTGTTCACAATAATTTATTACATTTAATATATTGCTTTGAGGCTGCAAAATATCTTATAACCTACTTCTCCCTCAGAGAGAAACTAGCAAGCTACTGAGAGTTTCCTGCCCACATGGGACAGCCTCACAAGCTTCCCATGGTTTATTCATATGCTAAAGTCAGTAACAAGCTGGATCTCATTCCTCTGACCCTGAAAGAGCCTCCAATGTGGCATCATTGGGAAGGCCAAGTGGAAAGAGGCTTCTAAAATCTCAGGGATAGGACGAATGGAGAGATCACTGAGCCCGCTCAGGAAATTGACGATCAACAGGATTTCGTGATCGTGAATATTTGAACACCAATCCTGCCACCATTATATCTTTCCACCATTTTATTTTGAATGTTGAACCCCAAATCCTGCCCCCAAAGCAAAACCAAAATAATTTATTTTGTATTGCTTATTATGAATAATCTGCTAAAAATGATCAAAAATGATCAAAAAAAGTTTCCTTAGAGAAAATTGTGTGAAGATTGTTTTATTTCATCCCGGGGCCATTTAAGCCCTTCTATACAAGATTACTATCATCTTGTTAAAGTTTGAACCTTGTGTGCATATTCTATATATGTATATATATATTGCCCATTCCCCCCCCCAGATTGTTACATTCTACTTTAAACCCCATCAAATGTGGTGTGCTGCTCTTGGTACATCAGTGGTGTAAAATATGAGATGATGCTCCAGGAATTCTAAAATTTAAATTACGGGTTATACAGCAGATTCACTATTGGTTGAGGCTTGTCAAGCCTATGGATAGTGGTCATTACCATGGCGGTGACTGAGTTCTGGAGGTTTTCGGCTGCCCAGCCTCTGTTGAGGCAGAGTTTTTATAGTGAGTAAATCACTCATCTCTCTCCAGGTTGCCTCAGATGAGACAGCCTGGTGTAGGGTCTGGAGGCATCTCTGCGGCATGTTCTATGTTGCTCTCTTTTGAGAGCTTTATTTCTTGAATCCAGATTTCTTAATAGGGCTTAGCAAACCAAGTGAGGATGTATATATTCAGAAACTACCATTAACCTTTCTGAGGAATTCTGTCAGCAGTTTTCATATATACACTGCTATTTATTAAACTACATAGTTTGCAATTCTGCCAAAATAGTACTTAAGGATACCAGAATTAGAAATTAAAAAAAAAGTTATAATCTTAGCTAAATAAAAGTCAATTTGTCAACCAGCTGGGATTGTTAACAAATAATAAATAATGATGATTTTTATTGGTTTCAGAAACTTATTAATTTGTCTGTTCTCATTCATGGCCAATAACCCGAGGGGGGTAATGGAAATTTAACTTACAATGACATGAAGAATGTATGTCTTCATTTTATATTGCCCCTTTTATGAGTAACTTATAAGAACAACATGTTATTTTTTACTTTTAATGGCAATAATTTATAGAAAAAGCATTATAATTATTAAGTGTTCTTAGCTAAAACTATGGTATGAGGTCTAAATTCATTTTGTCATGAAATCATGTAATAAACCTATGGCAGTTCTAAAGAGTCACTTTAACAGTGGACATTATTCTTAGTGTCCTTTCTCACATTTTAGAATTTATTCACTATAGAATGAACTGTGTCTACCTAAAATTATTTGCTGGAATCCTACCCTTAGTTTGCTGATATTTGAAGGTGAGGTCATTGGACAGCAATTAGGTTTCAATGAGGTTATGAAACTGTAGCTCTTGTGACAGGATTAGTACCTACCTAAGAAGACACACTGGCGCACTGCTTTCCTTATCTCTATACTTACAGTTGTTGTGTATGGACACAGTAATAAATAGGCATCTGCAGGTCAAAGACAAGGGTCTCATGAACCACCTCTGTATGCATACTTATTTTGAATTTTAAGCCTTCAGAATCATGAGCAATAAACTCCTGATGCTTTAGAAACTCATCATCATTATCATCATTCCATTGATTGTTGAATTTCTCGAGTGGTCTCAGTAATGTCTCCATTCGTCCTAGCCCTGAGATTTTAGAAGCCTCTCTTGTCCTTCCCAATGGTGCCACATTGGAGGCTCTTTCAGGGTCAGGGGAATGAGACCCATCATTGTTACTGGTTTTGGCATATGAATACACCATGGGGAATTTGCGAGGCTCTCCCATGTGGGCAGGAAACTCTCCGTAGCTTGCCAGGTTCTCCCAGAGGGAGAAGTAGGCTATAAAATGTTGAGCAGACACTTTGCTTTCAGAGCTTGGTTTTAAGTCAGTAGCTTAAGAAACTACATCATGTTATTTTGTGATGGCAGGAGATGTCTAAGGTGTGTTTTCAGAATCTTGAAGTGGAATTACAGGTTTCAGAATCATTCTTCATGCAATCAAAACTAGATTTTACTCCACTGCATATATTTATTAATTTGTATGAACAATGATATTGAAAGGCATTAATTTATTGTGCCATTCTTACTTTTGCTATCAACAACTAGTATTCTCCTTAGGATCCTTTTTTTGGTGGAATTAGTTTCATTTCTAACTAAGTTCTTCAATATTTCTGAAGATTTGTAGTGCATACGTCAAGACTTAGCTCATTATGATGAAAATACTGGGAAGTTGATAGGTATCCTTACCAGTAAAACCGCTCACTCCTATCAACGGGGGATAAAATTCAGTTGTAAAACACATGGGTTTGATCACTGGCACCACACAAATAAAAAACACACATACACACACACACGCACCTTCCCCCACAAAAGTAAGAAAAAATAATAAATTCCACATATTTTTGATTGTTTTGTGTCGTATCTGCAATAGCTTAGAGGCTACTCCTAACTGTATTCATGTGTTGTTCCTGTCACAGTGTTCAGGGAGACATATGGTACAAGATTGAATCTAGACCTCTGATATGTAAAGCACATACTCAGCTCATTGGGCTATTTATCCAACCCATAAATACCACATTATTAATTTGCCTACAATAATCATCCTGTTTACCACTACAACCTGCTCTATCACTTTCCTATCCCAATCCTGCTTTTGTTTTCCTTTCCCACAGTATTTATTATCTTCTGTAGAATAACATTATTTTGTCCTTTCTTCCTTGCCATAAGGAGCTTTAGGTTATCAGGTTACACCCGTCACAGTGCTCCCGAGTCACTCTATACTTTCCCATTCTATTATTTTGAGAAACATTTTAGCACTTGTTTTGTTTTTTACATAAAGCTATAGATGCTCTGTCTTTAAAATTTAGAGCTACAAAATTCATCTGAATTCCAGAAAATATATTTTTATTAATAAAAAAAGAACTGAACATTTAACTTTTCATTGAGTGATAAGACCGAGTTGTTCCTCTTAGTATATGTAATTAAGAGGCACATCTTAAGTTTGCCATAAGGTTGACTGATGGCAAGAGTTGCCAGATAATGTACAATGAATTCATTTTTAGTGTAAATGATTAATTTGTTCACGATTTGAGATTTTTAAAATAGTTTGACAGTGGAATTTGACTGGACAGCCTGTATTTAATTTGCTAGTTTCTGAATTATGGTTACCATTTAACTACCTGACTACATAGAATCTAAAAATCTGATCACAGGTGGGTTTTGTTGTAGAAGCATTTCTAGTTGGCTACCGGTCAAGACTTTAAAGTTCTGATAACCTGCCATCATCATTGAACAAAAGTAGCATTCAACAAAGATCTTTTAAGTTTTGAAATTCACAGATGCATGTTTAGAACTCCAACTTTTTTTTTTTTTTTAAATAAATACTTTTTGAAAGTTGTGAACTGGAGGCTTCGGAGTTTCTACGGAGAAAGTAAGTTTTAAAATGCCATGGCAAGACGACTTCGGAGTTTTTTTGGACAAAAACCTTGGACGATCTTTTCCAAAAGCAACCTAAGTTACGAAAACAAAAGTTTTCTCAGGGATGTAGAGCAGCGAGAACGCGAGACCAGAATGAGCGAATAGGAGACCAGAATCAAGTGGCTCGGCGGCTAACGCCAATCAGAGAATAATTGGGTGGGTCTAAATTTCAGGAAACGAGGACGGCATTGGTGATAGAAGCGTTTCAAAGCGTGAATCAGCCAATTGAAACAGAAAAAGGAGGGGCTGGACCCTCGGAGTGGACGGTCTCTAGGAAGTGAAACACTCGGAAACCGGGTGGATTAACCTGCAAGGCACCGGCGCCCGCTCCTTTATCGTTGCTGCGGGCGCTGCTTGGAAGGGTGAAGGATGACGTTTTGGTTTGCTATGGCTACTCTGGATTTGGATGAGGGGGAGTCCAGACTTGGCGCCTTTTCGGGCGCTGCCAACTTCTGAGATGTCCTCCAACTTGGTTGCAGCCGCCTGTGCTATGCCCGAAAATGGCAGAACTCTGACACCCCTTAAAAGCGCATTCTTATACAGCCGACCGTGTGATGTGGTGTAGACCTTTCTCACTGGAATGTAGATCAGAGAATTGCTTTCTTTGGCACCGCACCCGGACAGTGTTTGTTGACCACGTCTGGCGAGGGCACCCTTTTGTTCCACCCATTTTTCCGGTACTTTATCTTTCCCCACCCTACTCACTTCTAAACATTCTCTTTCTGAAGTTTGCCCATAAAACTTAATTTTTTTTTGTTTGTGAGTTTATCATTACCATTTTACTGAGTACAGTCTCTTCTAGATTATGTTTGCAGGTTTGCACTCATGCACCTAACCTTTGTCCAGAATCATCTTTGAGTGCTGCTGGTTGTAATTGTATTTTGACTGGCTAGGTTTTTCATCTTGAAAAATCTAGACCCTCAGTGTCTATGTCAGTCGTCTCCAGAAGTTAGGTTTGTGAACACATTATGTTCACAAACAGACTCTGCGGATGATCCGTCGGAATGTGGAAAGGAAATTACAAAGCTTCTATTTTTATTTTCATTTATTGATGCTTAGGGAAAATGAGTACTGTGTATTTCATATATGATTTAACACTGGCTGTTCCAGTGGTTTTTAGAAGCCTTAATTTTTGGAAAAACAAAGTTTTTTAAAAGATGATGAATTTGTATCCACACATACTTTTAAATTATATTTTATTTGCTTGAAAATCTGCCTGGGTTTCTGGAATCTTCCACTTTACAATGTGCACTCCTCATTTGATAACTTAAGATACCATAAGCTTGAGGAACCGGTTCAATATCTTGTACTTTTTAGAAATTTTCATTAGGGTGAAGTTTTAAGACAGGTATGCATTTTCATTTCTTTTGTGATGTTCTAAA
Source organism: Sorex araneus (assembly GCF_027595985.1). Classification (NCBI taxonomy): domain Eukaryota; kingdom Metazoa; phylum Chordata; class Mammalia; order Eulipotyphla; family Soricidae; genus Sorex; species Sorex araneus. Next base: position 196,220,032 of record NC_073313.1, read on the forward strand.
GGCATACATACAGTCCTGAGTGTTAAGACTAATACATTTTATTTAAATTATTAGTTACTCTCTTACCCCCACTTTCATTCCTCCCCCTCTCCCCCCACACACACTTTCATTAAAATGGTAGCATTTGACAGCATTTATTCTGTAAGAGCATATTCAAGAGAGCGTTTGTGGTTATTTGTTCTGAACATTTGAACGACCTTTTCCACTTATTTAAATATAGTCGTTCTTTTTAGCTCTTACGATCATCCGTAGCTGGGAGAAAGGTACTTTTAAAATGCTGAAGCGATGTAGTTTAGTGCCACCTTCAGATTTAGTGAATGAAACGTTTTTTTTTTTTTTTGTATTATGAGGGAGTTAAAATTTTTATAAATAGTACTAATTATAATGAGTCCACATCTAATTAATGTTACATACATTCTTTTAACTAATATTAAACGTTAGCTGATGGGCCTATTGACTTTAATTTTCATGGTGTACTTTTTTTTTTTTTTCTCTCCCGCGCAGTGCCAGGATCCCTGAGTGCAGAGCCAGGACCAAGCTCTGAGCATAGTTAATTGGCGCGTGCGCGCACACACACACACACACACACACACACACACACACACACACACACACACACACACACACACACTACATCTTCAGAGCTACTCCAGAATGGAGTTGTTGTAAAATAAAAGAGATATTATGCGTTTTAAGCTGGAATAGATGCAGATGACTCCAGAGTTGAAGTGGCCCGAGATTCAGGTGACTCTGGAATGGAATGCGCCGTCTGCTGCGTTTTTACTGAGGTGCCATACTTCATATTACTGTTAAAGATAGTTTTGTATATGCATTGTTGAGACAACATACCTACCACTGCTAGGTCAGTAGCCTCTCGAAGTTAATAATAGTTTCCAAGGTATTTTCTAGGGGCCCTCATGCAGGTAATCCATTGGGAAAGTTATGTCAAGGAACTTTAACTTTCCTGTTCTTGTTGCAGATGCATCAATAGCCACCTGACTCCTGAATTTGCAGGTAATTTGTGGAGAGAGCGAAAGGAGAGAGAGCGAAAGGAGGGAGAGAGAGACACACACAGAGAGAGAGAGAGAGAGCGAGAGAGAGAGAGAGAAAGAGAGAATAAAAATACAAGTATTCATCACAAATTGTGATGATACTGGCAACATAGTATAGAATGTCCTCATAGTGTACTTTTTAATCCAAGTACATGATTCATCTCATTAAAAGACACATTTCCAATAAATTTTACTGTTTACTGTTTATCAAATATAAAAATTTAATCTTTTATACTCATATATATAATATACACATATATTTGTTTTTTGGGTCACACCTGGTGATGCACAGGGGTTACTCCTGGCTCTGCACTCAGGAATTACTCCTGGCAGTGCTCAGGGGACCATATGGGATGTTGGGAATCGAACCAGTGTTGGCTGTGTGCAAGGCAAACGCCCTACCCTCTACTCTAGCCCACATAGTCCTATATTTTATATGCATATTTAAATTTAGGTTTAGATAGAGTGTTCATTATTTCCCAGCACTAATCTTAAGTGTGAAAATCTTAACTAAATGAGATATGATGGAAGAAATAGAATTATTGAATTCCAAGAACCAGAAAAAGAAAATTTCTTTGGGACCAGAGTGACAGTGCAGTGGGAAGGGTGCTTGCCTTGCATGCAGCTGATCCATGTGGGTTCTATCCTGGAAAGCCTCTCTGTTGGGTGAGGCTGGCAAACAACCCCTCCAAACAATAAAACACCCCCAAATTTGATTCATTTATTTTTTTGTCTGGAAAGGGGTGTTTGGGGTTCCCAAGAGTGCTCTGGGGACCTGGAGGAAACTTCCTGCAGAATGCCACTAACCAGGCTGGATGGCTCAATGCTCAGGCCAACTATACAGCACTGCTGGGGCAACCGTGGCTGCGCCTGATGGATGGGGGCATTGCTGGGGGACAAATTTGTGACCTTGCACATGCAACACTTACCTCTGACTCCCAAGCTCTCTCACTGGTTCCTATTTGATTAGTTTCACTAAAGTGTGTGAATAAATAATCCATTATTTGGTCTACAGACTTTTTTTTTATGGATATATATTTGGTGTGAAAAACTTTAACAGTCATATTTGTGTGTGTGTGTGTGTGTGTGTGTGTGTGTGTGTGTGTAGGGAGAAGCTGATCTGATCATAAATGTAGGAAGAAGCTAATGTAAATATATTGTGTACTATTCATCTATTCATGTTAAGTAACAATTATGAGAATGGCTTTGCAGTCTAGAATTTTAACACAATGTGACTTTTTATTAGAACTTTGAATTTCCCAATGCATCATTTTCTCTAAGTGTTCCCATGATTTTGGTAGTAGGAGGTATGTAAAAAAAGATAATTTCCATGCTCAGGCATATTTGATAAATTATCAACTCCCTTAGGAATCATAACAAGGCTTAAGGTATTGAAATGGTACTGAATTTTAGTCGACTCATATTCCCCAAACATTTTTGACCATTGGAATTCTTTTCCTAGAAAAACTTAATGTTTTATGCCAAACCACATTGTCAGATAGTTCTTTAGTATGTTATGTTAAATAATCATATGAGAACATTAAGTATAGAGAATATTTTACTGAGATTTTTATAATAAAATGCAGACTGCCTTTTGGATGAATTTGTAATAATATGTGTAAGCAGACATCCATTAGTAGAGCAGAAATTAAATAGCTTCATGACAAACATGACCAGAATATGAATATTATGTGGTAGTTACTGATTATCTCATTCCAGTTTTCTTATGTTGACATAAATTATTGAATAATGTACGCTCTTAATGTCTAAGTGCTTTTTTATTTATAAAAGAAATGTGTCCATGTTATTTTGAGAATTTTTAAATAAACATCCAGATAGCTTGCTGTAAAGTTTTGTATCATACAAAAATGTTACATATATGAGATGCTTCAGTTCAAATAACAGTGCAGTAATTCACTTATGTCTAAAAATACTGCCAAGTGTCAAGTATTGTACTACTATTTCTAGTGACAGCGTATACATTTTAAGGGGAAATCAATATTATTGATTCTTAATTTGGTCCACTTTAAATGTAATTTTAAGGACTGTGCTCATTTGATTTATTTAGGCATGCATTCAGAAATAAAATAATTAAAAGTCAAGTGATATGTTTATTTTCAGAAAAGCATTTATCCTGGAAGAAAGTAGAATTTATTAATGTAAAGTCTGTGCAATTAAAAAAATAACAAAAAATCAATTTGTAATTTTTCCTTTAAATAAAATATACAAATCAAGTTCATGTGTAATCTTATTACATCACTTTTCTGAACAAACAATAATACTATATCAGAAATATGCTTTCTATTTGTCCTATGTTTGATAAACTCATAAATGATATGTTTTAACTGTAGCAGTTTTCTGGGAAAGTGATAGGAAGCAATTTGATAGAATCTGGCAAATTAAATCTAACAAGTAAAATACAAGACTTTTTCAGGTTAGCATATTTTTCTCCCAAACTGTAAAATATTACCAGTATCTAGTCATTTTTATTACATAAGAGATCACAAAATTTTGGTCTTCATTCAACCATATACATAATGAACTAAGATTTAAAAGCAAATGTACAACAATACAGTATCACCTAAGCATATATGTAGACTTAATAATATTAGATGATACAAAGGAAAAATAAATATTTAATGATGAATGCAGATAAGATTTTATATGACTATTGTTCAGAAATATGTGTCTAGAATAAGATCATAATGTCACATATGTATGTCCATCTATTGAATTAAAAATTCCCGTAATTTAAAATACAAAGTACAAAATTACTCTTCAGCAAAACACTGGGTAACTTAGGAAAAATTCGTCTGACTCAATAGCTGATTATTTGAAACTTGGAAGTCTGTGCTTTTGTTTCTTGCCATATCTATTTCTTAAGAAAACAAACAAATACATTTTCTTGACTCACCAACAAGTAAACTTTGTATTACTTAACATTCTATTTACCCAAGTTGCATGGTAATTTGCAGCTTTGTGTATTTTTCCTGTATTCAAAACTCAGGTGTGCTTCGATATACCCTCATCTGCACTTAACTATGTTGTGCCATAATGATAGGAAATGAGGGACATTGCCTTTGTGCTACTTAAGGTTTCAGTTGTGTCTCATCTGCTATTCTGAGACAGTGGCAAATTGTATAGTTTATAAGGATTGAGGAGAATTGGGCTATATTGTCATTTAATGATGATTACATAGTACACAGGGACAATTACATGATTATTACCCTCTGTTAAATGTATGTGTGTGTATGTGTGTTGTGTGCTGTTTGTGTGTCTGGTGGTGCAAAGGTGAGTCTGTACTTTAGAGATACATGCATACAGATATCTTTTAAGTATTTTAATGACATTTTATCTTTCTATGATTACTGATATTTCAAAGAAAAAAGTAAGCAGTGTTAGTGTGAATATCCTATCGTCATTTTAATTAAAATTCTTTTGAAAAGTATAAGCCATTGTAAAACAATTTTAGAATTATTTAAAATTTTGCATACATTTAATTACTTCTCATGGCTATCTAAATGAATTGTGATCAGATTTATTTATGGCAAGAAATTTTATTTAATATTTAGCTTTTTCAAACATAAGATTCTCATTTTCTAATCAGCCTTATAGGTAACAATCCAATTTTTTTCTGATAATCCTTATCTAGTTTTTTTCTTTTTTCATTTGCCCAATAGGAAAATGCTCTCTCTCTTTTTTTTTTCCAATTTCACAAATGTATAGTGAGGAACCTAAGCCACTAAATAGAGAAACAGTCTGTTGCTTAGAAAATGTCAGATTGCAATCAATGCCTTTTATTTAAATATTTCATTTCAGGACAATTTGATTTTGGGGGAATAATAGATAATTCTAGGGAATGTGCTAAGAATGTATTAAACACTATGAAAAACACGTGCATATTTTCATTCTTTATATAAAGATCAAGCATGATATTTTCATACATTATAACAATGTTTCACATTGAAACTTGCTTAGCCATCACAAATTTTTTGAATCATACCAAGAATATTGGACTGGAGCGATAGCACAGGGCATTTGCCTTGCACACGACCGACCCGGGTTAGATTTCTCCATCCTTCTCTGAGACCCCAGCAAGCTACCGAGAGTATCCACCCCACATGGCAGAGCCTGGCAAGCTACACATGGCATATTCGATATGCCAAAAACAGTAACAAGTCTCACAATGGAGACATTACTGGTGTCCGCTAGAGCAAATCAATGAACAACAGGATGACAGTGCTACAGTGCTACCAAGAATGTTTAACTAAGTCATTTTGAATTGAGAGTAACATAAAGTGTATGTTTTCATATTTTTGCTTTATCTTTTTAATACTCCACCTTACTCATCCCAGTGGAATTATTAAACTATAGCATTATTAGAATTATGTGATTTCATGAAGTACATCAGCACCACCATGCCTATATCTTGTGCTATACCGAATGAAATGTTGGGAATTGATTTCTTTAGTAAAAGTAACCTAACCAGCTAGTGAGTATTACTTTCTTTTTCCCCAAAATAATTTCTTTTACAAATTCTTGAATTTCCGTGTACAAATAATATCAGAAATTATATACTTCATTCTTAAATTATGTATATATACTATATTCAATATAACGTGTACACTTTTAGCTACCAAAATTTTGAAACTATTTTTACATGAATTTACAGTTTTTATTTACAATTATTTGTAGAAGTTTATTGCAAAAACTATTGTGCAAGTAGATTACACCATCAATATCACATGTCAATCTTTGAAGAAAATATTTGCTAAAAAATAAATATTTCTGCACAAGTATTTCAAAAGCGTTATGATTTCATGCTACATTATGTGCATAAAGATTAGGTAATAGTATGTGTTTTGGTAGATTGTTTTGCGATGCTTAAAGCATTCCAAGGTACTTAGGACTAAACCAATGTGAGAGAGCTGCTTTATATTAGAGAACTGGCATTTTCAGGTGATTACACACATACTTTCTCAATTGTGCTATTCTTTAACTGGCCAGTCTTTTGATAAACATTTTCATATCAATATTATGGAAAATAAATTTTAACTTTAAATTTCACTTTTAAATAAAATAAATGTTATGGATTGGTGTGAAATTTCCTTCTATACTCAAACAATATGATGTCAGTATGAAAAAAAAATACATTTGAATGCTAGTAGTTGTAATTATTTTTGCTTTAAAATCAATGAAACAGTATAAGTGCAAATAATAGGTAAACTTAATAGTATTTTAAAAATCACAGGTATACCAAATTATTTCATAAAATAACTAATGGTGTCACTGGCGTTAGAACTGCAATTTAGAAATTTATCTATATCTTGACATTAACTTAGATAGTAACCATATTTGTGTTCTAAATTTTTATAATAAAATACGTCAATGGGATATTTATGTAATAATTCTTGTTCTCCTTTAGAGGGTTATTTATGATAGTAGAATAATGAAATTAAAATTAGATGATTATTGTTCCGTGTTCTTAACACTGGATTTCTATGGATTCTCCCCCACCTCCATTTGTAGTAACAAATAGTTACTCTTAAATAACTTGTGTTAGTTTTGTGAACCTCCACTTACTGGATTATTTCTTTTCATGGCATTAATATTTTGTGTCTTCTGTAAAACTCCCCCTATATTTTCATATTCTCATAGCATAAATAAAAGTGTAATTGTACCACAAGCCCATATGATGAATTATTTTAAGATTGGTCATTAATCAGCCACAATACCTAATACTTTATAAAACAGCTAAAATCATTATTCTTTTAGTTTTTTAAAGGTTAACATCATTATTAGCTAAGTAGAAACACACACACAAAAAAAACCAATTTCGAATGAGAACACTAAAGAAATGATGGAAAGACAGGAAAGTTTTTACCTATCCAGGGAACAGCTGCAATATGAGTATAGTTTTATAAGTATTGGGCAAAGACAATATTTGATAAATATTGCGATGTTATAGCAGAGGAAGCTTGCATAACACTGGTATGCTACACTGAACAGACCAATCTTTGAGAGCTGTATGATTTATATAGAATATAAATGTATCACAGAATATAAATATATCCAGTATTGGTTAGGAGAAAGAATAGATTTTTTTAGAAGACCTAAAATGTTTTTCCATCATGTTACCACCAGAGCACTAATTTTGTTGTGATGCACAATTCTTAGCTTTAATGTGTTTTGTTTTTAATGTGTATTTCACAAAACACTCCCATTTAAATAGTTCAGTAATTCTACAACATACCCTTCATGATATTTAGGAAGTTAGCTCCATTTTTATTGTTTGGGCTACTAGGACTCACTGATGAATTGTCTTTTGAATTGAGGTTTACCACATTTAGTGTCTTGCATTTATATGTTTAACAATAGAGCTTATGAAATCTAGAAGTGTTTGATATATATGTGAGTGGGCCTTGATGCCTGAATAGTCTGTAAAATTGTATTGTTTTAAAAAATAGTCTATTTTATTTCAAAATTGTATTTTGAAATGTATTTTAAAATATATATTTGGGAAACTGTATCATGGATTTAAAGTGGAGCTTTCTACAGCAAGCCTTGATAGAATACACTTAGGTAGTGCTGAATTATATCACTTTTACATACTTGGCATTCAACACTGATTCAGAGTACTGCTGTTTGTAACATTGACATTCACACTCATTATTATAATTAACATTACTTTAAAGCTATAAACCTAATAGTGCAAAGTACAATAAAGAAAGATAAAACAATATAGTTACACTTAGGTTTCTGCGAATCAAAGTCTTTAGTTTGTTGACAGCTGTTTAGTTGGAGACAAAGCACGTTGTGAAAGATAAACTGTGGGTAATTATTTCTTTGATTGTTTTTACTGTCCTGTTCCTAAGAGAGGACCAAAGAATCTAGCACTTTTTGAGCACTTACTATGTGCCAGGCACTTTACTATATATCCAATTATATCTGACTCCCTCAAACTTCTTTGTGGTAGGTATCATTATCACCATCATTCATTTTAATATTATTATTTTTTATTATTATTATTTTACAGATCAGGTAAAACACGGAGTGGGGTTAACTAACATAGAGTCACATAGTTATGACAGACTTCATACTAAGAGTCAAGCTCTTGCTCTGACTTCAGAGCCTGTGTATATTGCTTACTCTCAGAGTTTCTTTGTGCTTCAGCAATCTATGGAGGAAGAATTGTAAAAAGATGATTGCTGGGTTCCACCCTCAGTGTTTCTGAATCAGCAGTTCTGGGTGAGGCCTAAAAACACACATTTGTGAAAAGTTCCCAGTGGTCCTAGAAACACTGATTCTAGGAACACGCTTGATACAACATTCTGTCTTGCTCTTTGAATTGAGTACACCACGTTAAACCTGACAATTGGTGCCATATACCCAAACTCTGTTTCAGTATCTTCTTAGAGGAGCTCGAAAGTTTAGAGCCAACTTATCAAAATGGATTTAATAAAATATGCTGTTCCAAATGTTCCCATATTCTTATTTTTGTTGAATGAGTGATTCTTAAGGATTAAAATCCTTCAGGAGAGTTGCTTCAGCATTTTTTATTCCTGGGTTCTCATCAACTAATTCAGATCATAGGGCTCCCCTGAGTAAAATGATCTATTTAATCTTAACTCTCTGCCCAATAAATAATAATGTCAGGAAAACTTCTAACGCTGAGGAAATTCAGAATTTATTTGAAATTTTATGTAGGCATGAAGACCAGGATTTACCATATTTTAAGTGTAAAGTAAAAGGGATTAGTGTTTTTAATTGCCTGGAAGGTTAGCTGTTATATTGCTGTTATTGTTAGCTGTAGCAGTAAAACCTAGTTGGTCCTCAGCAGGATTTTAAGATGGGAAGTCAGATTTTTTTTGTACAACCCATGAGAGAAAGTGACAATGATTTTAGCATTAGATATTAGGCCAGGAAAAGGGTATGGATTTCAAAAATTCAGACAACTGCTTTGGTCCTTTATAAGTTGTCTTAACCATGAGTCTTCTGACCTTTATGTCTGATTGACTGCATCTTTATATTGATCGCTAAGGCTCGTTTGAAGCTAATCTCCTGTAGAAAGGGACCTTTCTCATCCTGTCTAACACAGAAACTGAGATCTTAATCAATTATTTTATATCAAGGTATTAATTGGACAAAGTTTGTGGAATATTAGGAAGAATTTAAACAAATACTTGTATTTCATTTCCATCTTTCCCTTCCTCAGATCCAGTGTTCATAAAGAAGTATAGAGGCTTTATGAGGAGATTGAGTTTTATACATATTATACCAAATGTTACAGCTGAAGCATTCATGAATAAAAGAGATCTAAATTCTTCCCCTTAGCAAATCCTCTGTATAAGTGAATAATCTCTAGATAATTCAGTCTGAATTTCCCTGGCACTTAGATCAGCAATCTCATGAAATTCTTTGCAGTTGCAAAAAAAGTGCCTAAATATGAAAATAAAATCACTAAATTTTCCTCTGAACCGGAGTTAGCCATTTATCTCTTTCCAGCTGGGTACCCATAAATGTTTGCTGATAAGAAGAGATAAGCATTATGCAGTCCCTAAATTTGCATGTGTATAACATGAAATAGTTTAAGAAGTTGGTCAAAATTATTATACTTTTATTGAATTTACTGGTCTTTTGTTCTTGATCATTTATATTTTCATGAAAATTAGCAAGGGTAAAAACAGATTTATGTATAGACCTAGAGATTGCCTCCCACAGAGATTATCAACTATGTGACCACTTACAAATATATAGGGAACATTTAAGGTCACTTCAGTTATATTTCAATAGTGCAATAGTTATTTTTATAAATTAAACCACAAGAATTTGAAGCCATATATTAGTGTCAAAGATAAAGGTAAGTCATTAGATTATATTACTATTCTGAAAGGGCAAAAATCAATCTATTTTATAATGCACAGAAGCAATGATTCTGTGAAATATATTTATGTAAAAATTAGCAATGTGATGGGCTGGAGAGATAGTATAGTGGGTATGATGCTTGCTTTTCATGTGGCTGAACTGGTTAGATGTCTGGCACCTTGTATGGTCCCTAGAGCACCGCCAGGAGTGACCCCTGAGCTCAGAGCCAAGAATAAGGCCTGAGCACCACCTGGTGTGGCCCCCAAACAACAGCAACAAAATAATTAGAAAATGATTAAGAAATCTTCAACAAAGGTCAAACACTTAGTTCAGAAGGAAAAATACAATGGGTCAATTTATAATAAATGTAAAACTGTACTCAAGTAAATTAAAAAAAAGATCTTAACTAGAACTTGGTTAATCAGAATCTTATATTTATTTTTGATGTTTTTCTTTACCCTGCTTTTAATGAATGGCATTTCACCTCCACCCCCAAATATTAAAAATATATTCTATATATATTTTACTATTTGGAGATCAATATATATTCACTCTAACCAATATACAATAAAGTTGCATCAATATTTTCAATAGCAAAGGTGTTTGAATAGCCAAACAAAACTGAAATTTACTGCTGGTGTGTGCATTTCTTTACATGGTAGTAACTGCATGCTATTTTTCTACAGTTAGTATTAGATATTCAAAGAATAATATATATTTAGAGGAAACAAACTGGTGTCCCATGAGTATATATTATTTTATGGCTTTCTAATATGGGTACATTAAGTATCCACATTCTCTTTCTAATGTGGGCACATTAAGTATCCACATTCTTTGTGCATTCTTTGAAAAGGGAATTACATCTATTCTTTTGGTCTAATTGAGATTGTCCTAAAACTTGAATCAGAAGAAAGGTGTGGATTTTAGTTTACATCAATTACACTTTAGCATGTGTAAAACACTTCAGCTTGTGTTTAGGAGATTTTCCCCCATCTCATTGAACACTACCAAAAACAAAAAAAAGAGAGAAGACTAAAGAAGGGAAGGAAGAAAGGAAGGATGGCGGAAAGATGAGAAGAAGGGAGGAAGGAAGGAAGGAAGGAAGGAAGGAAGGAAGGAAGGAAGGAAGGAAGGAAGGAAGGAAGGAAGGAAGGAAGGAAGGAAGGAAGGAAGGAAGGAATCACTTGAGAAATGTCTTTCAAACTCTTTAAGAAAATGTGCCTGTGGGAAATAGTTGATATGGATGAAAGCAGTAGATAAGAAAATTTTAAATAAAAATGTTCCTATGCCCTCATTAATGCTGGCTTATATTCATGTATTTGGAGATGGCCATGACAGAGATTTAGAATTCTAGAACTGTATGTTTTTTCTCTCCTAGTGTAGCGCAATGAATCTAACTTCCAAACATCTTGACACAGAGGATTATGTTCTCAAAAGTGACTAAGTTCCTTTTCTTCTCTTTGAACTTCCGAGAATTGAGGATCAACTGAGTTGTATCTATAAACAACTTGTCTCTTGTTTTTATATTTTCTTGGAAGGCATTTTCTTAACATAGTACTGGTATAGTAAAAGTAAATAGGAGTCTCCATGCAAGAGAAATTGGAGTTTCCTAACATGCACATGAGTAAAAATAAAAATAAAAAATAAGGTGCCTTGAGATGCTGGCAGTTTTACCATTTGGAACAAAAGAGTTCATATAGATATTTACATCCTAACTGCACAATTTTACCTTACAAGCTTCAATTTAGGAAAATATACAGTACTTTTGCATATAATGGTAACTTGTGAGCCCCTGAGTCAAGTAGAGAGGATTTAAATACAAAAAGAAAAACAGCCATTAAAAGCACTTACATTGTATGTGGAGTAAATAGTATAAAATGATTATTTCCCAGGAAGACCAGGATCAGAAACATGCCTATGAAGACCCAAGATTCCTACAGTGCTTATGGATGCCTCTGTCAAAGAGGGATGCCTAATTGGATGAAGGTAAGTTTTTCTTTGTTGAGGGTGAAGCTCTAAAGAGAGATCACTGTCTTGCTTTAAAAGTGAAGTCAAGTTGTCTTCTGAAGCTGTGTTCAGATGCACTCCACTTGAGAGGGATTCTTTGGACTTAAGTTTAGACTTTTCGAGGTCTAGAAATTCAGGGCACTGAGAGAAAAGAAAACAAGTTTTTTTTTAAATAACTCACAGGTATAGATTTAGAAAATAACATGTATGAAATCTAAATATGTTTTCTTTCCCCATAATTCTGTATATGCTTTAACCCACTAGTCTCTCTCCAAAATGGATCAAGACATTGAAGGTTTGGTATCAGTTGAGATATTACTATTTAGCAATATAGGGGAAGGAAAGAAATGTGTGATTAGGAAGAAAATGGTCCAAGAGAAAAATTCCTGAGTATAGGCTCATTATTTGCAGAAGATAATTCTTTACCATGTTCTTCCCAAAACCCTTTATTTACCATCTCTTTTGTCTTAAGCCCATCTCTCTAACTGAAAAACATAAAAGAGAGAGGGGTTTTTACCTTCTGTAGGCTTTCTACTTAAGAATACTCCATGCCCTATATGCCTTGTCCACCCCTTCCTCAGATAAATCCCTACCAAATTCAACCATTTGTCTCAACCCCCTGCTTTAAAATCATGAATGTTTGAGGACAAAAGTCTAAGTGCACTAGAACAGTACTAAACAATTCCAAGTTCTTAATTTTTACCCTGAAGTCAGAGCAGCCTTTTTTTTCGTAAAAAAAACCACAAATTTAATTTCAGTAAAATTATCAGGATGCATCTTAATTCAAAAATTCAAAACAAAACTGGGATGGTTGGGATAAGAAACATGGGGCAGACGAGGGAGTATTAGGAGGAGAGGAAAGAAAGAAAAATCACACATCTCTAGTCTGAAATTAATTTGTCCATGGAAAACAAAGAATAAAATACATGGTTTTGCATGATTCCGAGCCATTCAAAACTTGGTAGAGATAAATTAATTTATACTTTCATATTTTAGGAAGATTCCATTATTTTTATTCTGACACATAACCTCCTGTTATTAGTGTAGCTTCATTTCCTAGAATGTTTTTCATTAAATCCTCAAAAAGCTAAAAAAGGTTTTACAAAATTATTTTGTAAAGCCTTTTCTAAAGCATCATCCATTGGTCCAATTTGGCCATAGTTTTTAAGCTACTAAGTAAAATGTCCAAAAAATATTCCAAAGGGACTTAGACTTTTCACATTAACACACTAATTTTAAAGGGACTGCAAAGCATTTAAGGATACTTTTTTTCTCTCTCTCTATCTATCTATCTATCTATCTATCTATCTATCTATCTATCTATCTATCTATCTATCTATCTACCTGTTTAATTTTTGGGCTACACCTGGCAATCCTCAGGTATTACTCCTGGCTCTGCAGTCCTGAGGGTGCTTGGGGGACCATATGGGACACTGGGGATCAAACCCAGGTCAGCAAGCGCTGTATTAGCTCTCCAGCTTTTAGGACACTTCTTTTTTTTTTTTTTTTTTGTAAATGCTCAATAATCCATTTTTTTTTTTTATTGAATCACCGTGTGGAAAGTTACAAAGCATTCAGGCTTAAGTCTCAGTTACACAATGCTCAAACACCCATTCCTTCACCAGTGCACATATTCCACCACCAAGAACCACAGAAAACCTCCCCCCCAACCCCCCAGCCCCCCACCCCTTCTGTGTAGCTGATAAATTTCACTTAACTTTCTCTTTACTTTCATTACATTCAATATTTCAACAAGAAACTCACTATTATTGTTTGGAGTTTCCGATTTCTCAGGATTTGGGGGCATAGGTATGATAGATAAAATTACCACCTCTAGAACTAGCCAACTGTTTTTTTAATTTTTTTAACCTTTGTTTACTATTGGGAATGGCCCTGTATCTTGTAACTACAGCATAACATTTCCTTGGATTCTGGAGCATTCCTTAGCTTCCAGACTTCTAACATATATCAATCTAATTAATTATTGAAAAGAGCTTTCAAAATAAAAGTGTTTTAAGAGCATTAGTCTGCTTCACTGTTCTCAGACTTAAAATAAGCATAAGAGGGGGGCTGGAGTGATAGTACAGCGGGTAGGGCATTTGCCTTGCACGCGGCTGACCTGGGTTCGATTCCCAGCATCCCATATGGTCCCCTGAGCACTGCCAGGGGTGTTTCCTGAGTGCAGAGTCAGGAGTAACCCCTGTGCATCACCAGGTGTGAGCCAAAAAGCAAAAAAATAAAATAAATAAAATAAAATAAGCATAAGAATCAGTGGGGCTTGTTGTTTTAAAAGCAGATAATAGGGCTCATTCCCAGAAATTCTGAGTATAAACACATATGGGAACAAGATTCTAATCCTGTGGAAAATCACTTCAGGTGATTCTGATTCCAACAGTCACTAAAAAAAAAAGAAAGAAAAAAAAAGAAACAAAAGAAAAAACTGAGAGACACTCATGGTTGTACATTATGTGGACTCACTTGTGAGGAAGGACTAAAACTTCGGTCAGTCTTGATGGATGCTACAGGCTGGCTGGTTCTCATCAGGCGGATGATGGGTCTCTGGTACTCTGCTCCTGCTGTGACCATACTGTAGGCTGGGGGAACCACTGTGGTTTGTTTCTGCAGTAACTGTAAGATGGTCTGTATATCTGCTGTCATTTGGGATTCAAGTCTGCAGGACAGACATAAACAGGGGAAATAACCTTAAAAAAATCCAAGACTGCAAAGCATTTGAGAAAATTTTAGCACAATCAACCAACAGAATTATGACCCTGCTTTAAACCAGAAGGACAGGAGAGGGAGCACTGAGATTCTGTCCAGGATAATCACTTTCTATGTCTCAATGATAGTTCTAATAAATAACACAGGTTTTACTTTATTTAAGAACAAAAAGCAGCTGAATGGAATAGATGACATTTTTACAAACCTTTATTGATTTCAAATGTAAAACAGAGAGTCTATTTTAATCACTGTTTTAGCTTTTCAATGAGTCTGTTTAGTTTCTCACGCACATTTTATTTAATCCTTAAGAAATAGAGATTGTAACACATTTGGCAATGCCAGATAATTCAACATGTTTAAACTTCATATTACCCTTATTTTAATTTGCCTCTCCTATTTACAAGTATTGCACATTCTATTTTGTGAATTTTTTCCTTCAGTGTTAAGTACAGTTTAATGGTAGCATTTAGCATCCACAGTTCAAGACTTTTGGTATTTAAGAAATAGACCCAATTGTAAAACTTCACTTGCTTCTGTTCCCTATTTGCTTTGCAAAATATCACTCTGATATATTTTTTCTTCCAAGCTCA
Organism: Sorex araneus; assembly: GCF_027595985.1. Taxonomy (NCBI): domain Eukaryota; kingdom Metazoa; phylum Chordata; class Mammalia; order Eulipotyphla; family Soricidae; genus Sorex; species Sorex araneus. Next base: position 196,235,267 of record NC_073313.1, read on the forward strand.
CAAGTAACCACTTGACCTGTTAATTTCACTCCCACATAAAATTAAAGTTTAAGAGAAAATAGCAAAATACAGAAAGCTTGATTATTCTTTGTTGCATATGTTAGTAGCATTAAAAGCATAATTTTATGGGCATAATAACAGAAAATCTGGAACATATGCTTCTTTCTAAAACATTTCTTTTTTTCTCTCTTATTTGTGCTAGACTTAACTATGAACAAAAAAATGAAGGAATAGTAAATCTTATAAAAATTTTAAGTAGAACTAATTTCATCGATTATATAGATGTTAAATTTATAGATTACTAAGTGGATCCACCTTAGCCTTTGATTTGAAAGAGAAACTAGTAAGCCTGGAAAACTTGATTACATTTTTTTCCATTGGGGCCCAAACAATGGAAGAATAGGTAGGGCACTTGCATTGCTTGCGGCTGACCTAAATTCTATCTCTGGTACCCACTGTGTTCCTCTGAGCCTACCAGGAGTTACCTCTGAGCATAGAGCCAGGAGTGGGTGTGGCATAAAAACAAAAACAAAAAATTTTTCCTTTTACTGGTGCCCGCTCGAAGAAATCGATGAGCAATGGGATGACAGTGACAGTGACAGTCACACAGTCACTTGTTAATACTAATTGACACCATATATACTTCTTTTGAGAATTGTAACAGATTGTTCTTGTAGATTCTCTATATTTGATATTTTTCACCAAATTGCTTAGTGTCTTCTAATACAATAGCTACAAATATTAGATGATTTTTTGCAAATATAAAATGCACAGATCAATCAAGAAATCAAAATGTGTATTATCAACTAGTTTACCTACTTATATATGTTGGTCTGATCTAATTTTTCATCACTAACTAAACTGAGCAGATTATTATTGTGTACCTATTTTCCCCTTCATTTCTTAAGGTCTTGCTCATATTTTGTCTGCACTTAAAATTAATCTCTATTAAATTCATTCAGAGTTAATTTATCTCTCCTCCGTGATCTGAAAAAAATACTAGATGCAAATGTCATAAACATTTCTGTACAAACTTAGTTTATCATCACCAAAACTTAATTTAGTGACTGGCTTGTATAACGTTCCTTTTATTGACTGTAAACGAGTTTTGAATGGGCAAGAATTGAGAACTTCATCAACAAATAGGATTCAAGACTCACTAGAGTATGATATTATGGTAATGTTTTGGATTCCTATAAAGCCTTTGTTAAACAGTAGTGATCCCTGAGTTCTATCTCTATATTATGTAATCTTTCTACTTGAATAGTGGATCAGAGGGAAAAATCAATTGGAAGATGGCATTTTAGTAATTGCTGCCTGATGCCATGAGCACAACTCACAAGAACATCATGTGTAAAGGAAGTAACTCATGTGAGGAGAGAGTTGATTGTGTCAAAGTGACGTAAGTCTGTTCTTTACCTCTATCAACATTTTTTTTTGAACCAGGAAAACTCTTCTGAGAAAAAATAAGACTAAATGAATAAATAAGTTGACTCCTTCAGTAAAGTTCTACAAATTAACTCACCTAGAAATAACTTGCTTCTCAAAAAATATTTACTTATTTGTATTGTTCTGTTTGTTTTTAGGTCACACCTAGCTGTACTCAGGGCGGACTCTTGGCTCTATGCTCAGGGATCACTCTTGTCAGGCACAGGGGATCATATAGGTGTGGAGGCTTGAACCTGGGTCTGATGTGTAAGGCAAGTGGTCTTATCTTCTATATTATTTCTCCAGACCTTCAAAAAATTTTATTTATCCTAACTTTTCACCAAGATACTCACCTAATTTTGTTCATCAATCCTGTACTATTATGTTATGTACTTCACAATTTTGGTCAATTCCTTATCTTGGAAGGTCCTATATTTATCTTAAGATACCACACCTCTGGACTGGATCGATAGCACAGTGGGTAGGGCATCTGCCTTGCATGAGGCTGACCTGGGTTTGATTCCTCCGTCCCTCTCGGAGAGCCGGGCAAGCTACTGAGAGTATTCTGCCAGCACAGCAGAGCCTAGCAAGTTACCTGTGGCATATTCAATATGCCAAAAATAATAACAACAAGTCTCACAATGGAGACATTACTGATGCCCGCTTGAGCAAATCAATGAACAATGGATGATAGTGATACAGTGCTACTATGTCAATATGGTAGTGTCCCTTTTTGCAGTGATTCTGAATATGTAGTTTTATTTTGGTAACTAATTTTATGATATTTTAGCTCACTCAGTGCAATGGATCTTAAGTTTATATCTTCTCAAAATCATATGTTGAAATCTTAACAATCCCCAAGGTGACTAGAAGTCAACAACACACCAAGGCAAACTCTAATAAACAATCATAGCACCCATTGATTCTTCTAAGGGCCCTTTCATCTTTTCTACGAGGGGGTAAGTGCACACCTGAATGTGCTCAGGGTTACTTTTGGCTTCGCTTGGGAATTGAACGGGGTTGATTGCATGCAAGGCAAGCACCATATCCACTGCCCTATTGCTCTGGTCCTGACTTATTCTCATTTAAAAGGACATAGTCTACCCCTCTTTCCTAATTACAGCACTGTAGCACTGTCCTCCTGTTGTTCATTGATTTTCCTCAAGTGAGCACCAGTAAAATCTCCATTGTGAGACTTGTTACTGTTTTTGGCATATCGAATACGACACGGGTAGCTTGACAGGCTCCACAGGATTTCCAAATTATAATGTTATTTAATTTCTGGATAGTCCCAAACAGCTCCCAAGTATACATGATGTATACATTAACAGGTCTCATTCCTCTGACCCTGAAACAGCCTCCAATTATTGGGAAAAGACGAGTAAGGAGAGGCTGCTAAAATCTCAGGCTGGGATGAATGGAGATGTTACTGGTGCCCTCTGGTGAGCAACTTGATGAACAACGGGATGACAGTGATACAGTGATGTGTACAGATATGTATATATGAATATGTGTACAGATATGTATATATGAATATATATGTAATCTGCATTTGTTTTTCTCTTGTTAATCTGTCTTTGATTTATGGAGTTTAGTAAAGAGCACATAAGCATAGTGAGAAAATTATTTTCTTCTCCTATATCAGCATAGCTCTATAGCTGTATAAGTAATCCAGCTATCCAAGAACCTAAAGTAAACAAACACAATTTTAAGTAGAAATGTGATAGAGTTTGAAGTTGGGGAGGTTAATTACTCCCATTTTCTTTTTCCCAAGAATTGCTATTTCCCAAGAATAGCTATTCGTGGGGGCTTATTGTTCCATATGAATTTCAGGAGCCCTTGCTCCATTTCTTTGAAGAATGTCAAGAGTATCCTTATAGGGATCACATTGAATTTGTACAGTGATTTGGGGAGAATTGCCATTTTGACAATATTAATTCTTCCAATCCATGAGAAGGGGATATATTTCCATTTCCTCGTGTCCTTTTTATTTCCTGAAGTAGCGTTTTGTAGTTTTCATTATACAAGTCCTTTACCTCCTTAGTTAAGCTAATTCCAAGGTACTTGATTTTTTGAGACACAATTGTGAACGGGATTGCTTTTATCATGTCGCTTTCTTCTCACTTATTATTTGCATATAGAAAAGCCACGGACTTTTGGGTATTGATTTTATAGCCTGTAACTTTACTATAAGAGTCTATTGTTTCTAGGAGTTTCTTGGTAGAGGTTTCAGGGTACTCTAAGTCCTATCATCTGCGAATAGTGAGAGTTTGATTTCTTCCTTTCCTACCTGAATACCCTTAATATCTTTTTCTTGCCTAATCGCTATTGCAAGTACTTCCAGTACTATATTGAACAAAAGTGGAGAAACAAAGAGGTAGTAATTAAAACAGCATGGTACTGGAACAAAGGCAGAGCTGCAGACCAATGGAAAAGGGTTGAATACTCTGACACATACCCCCACACTCCCAAATATTTGATCATCTAATCTTTAATAAGGGAGCAAGAAATGTGAAGTGGAGCAAGGAAAGCATGTTTAACAAATTGTGCTGGCAAAACTGGACAGCTATATGCAAAAACATGGGCTTAGATCTCCACCTCTCACTATGTACAAAAAGTCTGATCAAAATGGATTAAAGACCTAAACATCAGACCAGAATCCCTAAGGTACATTGATGACAAGGCCGGCAAAACCTTCCACGACATTGAAGTCAATGGTATCTTCAAAGATGACACCCCACTGGCCAAGCAAGTGAAAACAGAGATAAATAAATGGGACTACCTTAAATTAAGAAGCTTCTGCACCACAAAAGAAACAGTGACCAAAATACAAAGACAATCTACAGAATGGGAAAGGATATTTATGCAGTACCCATCTGATAAAGGGTTGATATCAAGGATATACAACGCACTGGTTGAACTCCACAAGAAGAAAACTGCTGACCCAATCAAAAAATGGGATGATGAAATGAACAGAAACTTTCCCAAAGAAGAAATCTAAATGGCTGAGAGTCACATGAGAAAATGTTCAACATCACTAATCATCAGGGAGATGCAGATCAAAACAACAATGAGATATCATCTCACATCACAAAGACTGGCCCACATCCTAAGAAACAAAAGCAACTGGTGTTGGCGTGGATGTGGGGAGAAAGGGACTCTCCTTCACTGTAGGTGGGAATTCTGGCTGGTTCAGCCCTTTTGAAGAACAATATGGATGATTTTCAAAAATTCTGAAATTGAGCTTCCATTTGACCCAACAATATCACTCCTGGGAATATATCCCAGAGAGGCAAAAAGGTATAGTAGAAATGACATCTGTATTTCTATGTTCATTGCAACACTGTTTACAATAGCCACAATTTGGAAAAAACGAGAGTGCCCAAAAACAGATGACTGGTTAAAGAAACTTTGGTACATCTACACAATGGAATATTATGCAGCTGTTAGAAAAGATGAAGTCATGAAATTTGCATATAACATGGAAAGTATCATGTTGAGTGAAATGAGTCAGAAAGAAAGAGACAGAAAGATTGCACGCATGTGTGGAATATAAAGTAGCAGAGAGGTACAAGCTTGCAATAATGCAATTTCTGGCAGAAATTTCTCTGGACTTAACTGCTAAAATACTAAAATACAGAAATCCAAAACCGTGCGACTACTATTGTGGCTGCTCAACCTCATATCTCTTCATTTTCAGCAATGGAAAACAAATTATCAAATGCTTCCTTTTCAGCAGGTCCGACTTTGGGGGGAGAAACTCCAAACAATAATAGTGAGTTTTTTTTTTTTTTGAAATACTGAATGTAATCAAAGTAAAGTGAAAGTAGAGTGAAATTTATCAGTTACACAGGCGGGGTGGGGAGCTAGAGAGGTGGGGGGTGGGGGGAGGTATACTGTAATTCTTGGTGGTGGAATATGTGCACTGGTGAAGGGATGGGTCTTTGAGCATTGCATAACTGAGACTTAAATCTGAAAGCTTTGTAACTTTTCACATGGTGATTCATAAAAAAAATAAATTAAATTAAAATAAAATAAATAAGTAGAAATGTGAGAGGAATACAAGGTGATAAATTGGGAACCTAACCTTGGGATGACATGAACTAACCACCTCAGTGCAAAAGAAGGAAGTGAATACATAACTACAACAGGAAGTGAAGAAAGTGTTCTGTGTGATTATAGAGGCGGGAGACAAACTGCTCTAGATAGATGGAATCATTACTAGAAGGTGTTACATTCTCTAGAGTCTCCATACTTACTGTGGTCAAAGCTAGACACTTGTTAGAATGTGGAATATCTGCCACTTCAGACTTACCAAGTTAGAATCTGCATTTTAACAAGATCCCAAGGTGATCTGAATGCTTAGTAAAGTTTGAGAAGCAAGTCTTTAATATCAGTGCTAATGATTTCTCTATATATGTTTATCTATACTAATATGTATATGAAACATCTCTTTGTAAACTTTTACCCTACATAGAATTAATTAGCTATTAAGTAAAGCTACAAAAATAACTTGAAATATACCATTCATATTTCTTTTCATTGTGTTGTGTACTTAATATGAGAATTTGAAGGAAACAAATGGAACAGGAATTCACAGTGCCATGTATAAGCATAATGCTGATGTAAAATGGGTTAATACACTTGTACAAAATGCTCCAGGATGTCAAAGTTTGAATGGGGCTGTCCTTCGTAAGTTTGTTTCTTATACTTCGCTTTAGAGAAAGGGGCTTGCTTCTTAAACTATTTCCACTCAGGCTTTTCTTTTTTTCTCCTGAGAAAAACAGTAAGTGCAAGCACTGCTTACAACACCTTGGTGCCATTATGCTTTTGATATTAAAGTAAATGTTGGTGTTTTGTGTACAAAAACCTTTTTTCAATTTTTTTGTGAACCCTTATATGAGATCATGACCCAGAATTAAAGAAGTCTGACTCTAGAGTAAAGCAGAGAAAAGAGGTTGTGGAGATAGCAGCACAACAAAACCATAATATTTTGAATGTTAAATGCAAAAAAAGGTAAACTGAGCTAAGCAATAAAGGTATTGTGAAAATGAAACAGAAAAATAGAACTTAGCCAAAGGAAAAGTATACTAAGGGCATATAGGTACTGGCACACGTCAAAGAGATTAAATTGCTCTTTGTTTAGGGAAAATATGAAAAATGTATAAAATTAATACACTAAAATAGTAATAAAACAATATTGCTAATAGGAAGGTGCAAACCATAAACCCTAAATTTATGTGCCCTTAAAAGTTTACATTAAGTCCTCAGGACATACCAAAATAAATGTTTCAGTAGTCTGTGATTTATCCTAAAAACAATCAGGTTCTCTTGACAAAGCAACAAGAGTACACTAAAATATCATTTTTTCTCCAAAGAAAAGTCTATATTAAGAGAGGGCTAGAGCAATAGCACAGCGGGTAGGATGTTTGCCTTGCACACAGCTGACCCGGGTTCGATTCCCAGCATCCCATATGGTCCTCTGAGCACATGAGCACAGCCAGGGGTAATTCCTGACTGCAGAGCCAGGAGTAACCCCTGTGCATCACATCGCCAGGTGTGACCCAGAAAGCAAAAAAAAAAAAAAAAATCAAAGTCTACATCAAGAAATACAGGAAGTAGAGGTAAACTTGGAGACTAAACAATGAGGAAAAAAATAATAAAAGTTATGCCCATTGTTAGTAAATTTATTGAATGCAAGTGAGCACTGGTGTACAGAATGTATCTCCATATATATTATCTTAGATCTTACAATAGCATTGCAGAACAGGCTGAATCAAAGAAAAAATAGATACTGTATGAGTTTTTTGTTTGTGTTTCGTTTGGAAGTCACAGTTGGTATTGCTCAGGGGTCACTCTTGGTGGGGCTTTGGGGATCATCTGAGCTGTTGGGGATCGAACTTGGATTGGACACCTGTGAGGCAAACACCTTGTACAAATTTAAAAGACTGGAACCAATCTTCCTGTAAGTAGCTAAGTAGCAAAAATATTACCTTAATGTAGTGGGTGCTGTGATAAAGAAATAACCACTGTTATACATTTAACTATTCACTCAATTTTAAACTTTATTAACTATATATGTATATATATATGTGGCTGTGTATATATACATATATATAATAGAAGTAAATTATAGGAAGTTATTTTCTCTCAATTAGAGGTGTTAAAGAAGTTCAATTTAAAAGATGTTTTTTGTATCTGTTATTGTGCATTACATATGCATTGAATACATACACAAGTTGTATAATTTATGATTAAATTATTAAAGTGACTTGGTATAAGTAACAGAAAGAAGATAAGCAAACATATTAAGTAACTAAGTATGCTTCTCTGACCAATAATTACCATGGCAAGTCCTTATACTTTAATCAGGAATAACTGACTCTAAATAAGTGATTGTATGTTTTAATTATCTCAAGCATGTCTCAGTGTTACAAGGTTTGAATTTGGCACTTAGAGATGGGATACAGACCTCAGCACCAGGTGGCGTTAACTTCATTTAAATTCCCTGTATATATTTATGCACACACATTTTAATGGGTTTCTCTATTGCTTGATACTGCTGAATTCTGGCAGCAAACAGCATGGATAAAGCAAATTATATTAAATAAATATAAGTAAGCAAACCAGTAAATTATTTAGTATAGGTAAAACTATTTTTTGTTTGTTTGTTTTATAAGTCATAGCCAAAGTCAATTACAGGCATGGGCTTTGTCCTTTTCTTTGCCTATACCCTTTGTCTATACCTGTTAAGTTGTTCTTGAAGCAAATCTAATCTTTGTTCCACTTCTCCATAGGTAAGATCACTTTCTGTTTCAGAGATGCCCCAGGCTGCTTGCTGAACTGCTGATGGACTTGACTCCTCAACTTGAGTTCGGGTGTTTTCTCGTTCCCAGTTTCTGGAGTCAGCAATATCTGAAAGTAGCAAGATTGAAGTCAGTATTCACAGGACATCCACTGGACAGGCTACAGGGCAATGCAGAGTACAAGCCAGGAGACAAAAGCTGGAACAATTCAGGGGCCTAGCTAGGGGTCAGTGCCAGTTGGTAGGCAAATCCCACCCTGCCACTCATCATTTCCCGTGTGCAAATGAAAATATATTACTAGCAGTGAGTTTTGAATAGGATTTTGTTTTTGTGATTTCTGTTATCTCTCTGTGCTAAGAGAAAACACTGAGAAGGCAACCTAAACTTCAGATTGAAGAGCAATGAATTGGTGGTTTTTGTATTTGAGAAGAAATAGCCTCCTCCATTTTTTTTGGCTTTTTGGGTCACACTCGGTGATGCACAGGGGTTATTACTGGCTCTGCACTCAGGAATTACCCCTGACGGTGATCAGGGGACCGTATGGGATGCTGGGAATCGAACCCGGGTTGGCCACGTGGAAAGCAAACACCCTACCCGATGTGCTATTGCTCCAGCCCCGAAATAGCCCATTTTATTTGTATTGCTTCACCTCTGATGTAAGGCTTTAGGACTCTTACCCAAAGTAAATTTTACACTCCATAATTCAGAGCGGGCCTAAGTTGAGACTCAGGTAGCAGTGCTATTCTTTTTTTGTGTGTGTGTGGGGGGGTGTCCCTTAAGACAATGTAATGAAAAGTAGAACCAAACAACATAGCCATTAAAGACGGAAAGGATTTTTTTCTTTTTGGTCTTGGGGTCACAATAGGCCATGTTCAGGGTTTGCTCCTGGATTTGTGCTCAGGGTCCACTCTGGCAGGACTTGAAGCGTCAGTTGTAGTGTCAGGGACTGAAAAGCAAATGCTCTACCAGCTGTACTATCTCTCCAGCTCCAAACTGGAAAGGGTTTTGAAAATCCTCTTGTCCCATGATACTCTTTCATGTTTCCTTGTAGTTTCTTCTAGACATAAAAAATATAACACATCAATTTCTGGGGGTTTTGGTGCCTCTTTTATTTAAAATTGTTACTCCATGTCACTATATTTTAAAAAACAAAACCTCAAAACATTGCTGGTCTTAATGTCTGTTTTTTAAGTGTTTTGAGTATCCTTACATGCCCAACCACTGCTGAATGTGGAAGCAATAGAGACAAAGACAGTCCTTCCACTTGAAGAATTCTGTTCACTGGGGCTGGAGTGATAGTACAGTGGGTAGGACATTTGCCTTGTAGGCAGCTGACCAGAGTTCAACCCCTGAATCCCATATGCGGGGGGGGGGGCCGCCCGCCCCAAGCACTGCCAGGAGTAATTCCTGAGTGCAGAACCAGGAGTAACTCTTGAACATCTCTGGGTGTCACCCAAAAAGCAATAAATAAGTAAATAAATAAATAATTCAGTTCAATAAAGTTTTGATAATTTTTCATTCTGACCTTCAATTTACTCTTTCTCCTATATTCTATATTTTCAAATTGCCAATATTTGAAGGCAAATATAATATCTTACTTTTTCTTCCATTTTTGTCATGTATTTTGGTTTTGTGTTGTTATAATTATTGTCGCTTTTATTGCTGCAGTGACCATGGTGGGAAGGGAGCACAGGACCACACGCATCAGTGTTCAGAGTACATATATGGTGCAGAGGATCAGACCTAACCTTACACATGCAGGGCATATGATCTACCCTATATTATGGATTAAGCTACATCCCTGACTTGATCTGTATTTTTTAATAGGGCATTTTATCTGCTTTCTTACCCTCTAATTTCATATATCCAGGCAAGAGCTTTTAAATAATTGAAGGGAAATAAAGTCAACTAAAATGTAGCAGAGGAATTTGGAGTTAATTTTAGAGGAAAAGAAAAAGTGGGCAATATATTTTTCCCACTGAAAGTACAGGTAAGAGGAAAAATATCTAGCTGTTCTGCATTTTTCATATGAATACATTTTTGAGTTACAAAAAGTAATTTTTTGGATATAAAGATATCTTTTCTTTTATAAATAAATACGATCAAACACTGACAAAATTTACATTAAGTTTTTTTGAAATTCTTTTATTTGGCACACCTGGCAGTACTTAGGGCTTGATTCTGGCTCTGGGCTCAGAGGACCATATAAGATACCAGGAATTGAACCAGATCTTTTGCACGCAAGGCAAATACCCCTACCTGCTGAACTACCACTACAGCTCAAGCAAGGTGAAGTTAAGAAATCTATATCATCAGCTATTCAAAAACTTGAATAGAAAAGTGTGAAGGATTTGGGGAGGATTAGCTATGATTCTAGAAATAGGGAATGAGATTGGTAGAATTTCTTGAAGTCCCTTTTCTTATAATTTCTCCAAAAGTGCAGTCAGATAGCTCAGAAACAGCTTTCTTCAAGTGCCAGGGAAATTTCAGTGTCCTTACTTGTTTGTTTCTCTATCACTATCCTTTTATCACTGGATGCATCAAATTTCTCTAATGATGTGCCTACAATTTTTGCCTTAGTTGGGTGAAGCAGTAAGAGAGAAATTAGCATATCCAAAAATAGCATTAGAGAAATATAAGGTCAGAATTGCTTGTTCTGTTAAAATGGCCAACAAACCTCAGAGAGCTTGCCATAAATCCCACAATACTTCTTTGTGATTAAGGCTTCCTTAGCATACATTATTCAAAGGTGTGGTTCTGTCTTTTAAAATTACAGTATATATATATATGTATATATGTATGTATATGCATTGTAGTACTGTCACCCCGTTGTTCATCGATTTGCTCCAATGGGCAGCAGTAACATCTCCATTGTGAGACTTGTTACTGTTTTTGGCATATTGAATATGCTACAGGTAGCTTTCCAGGCTTTGCTGTGCAGGCGGGATACTCTTGGTAGCTTGTCGGGCTCTCTGAGAGGGACGGAGGAATCGAGAATCGAACCTGGATCGGCTCCATGCAAGGAACTGCCCTATCCACTGTGCTATTGCTCAAGCCCTATATATGTTCATACATACACACACACACACACATATATATATATATTAGCAAAGTTAAAAAAATAAAAACAAACAGAAAAATTATATTCCTGGAATTATAAGTAATGTACTAGCAGGTTTTCACTGAAATATATGATTTATTATTCACAGACATGTGATTCTGCTTAAAATGTGAAACAGTAAATAAAGTCTTGGTATATTTGCTTTTCAGCTTTGGAGCACTAACACCAAACAAACATTCAGAACACATTTTAAACAACTTGGTGATTATAGTACTGTTATCTGTTGAGCCTCCTGCTAGCTGGTTAATAAAATCAGCTTTAGAAATGCTAATAATAACTGGTGGGGATAAAGTTACATATTGTAATCAGAACTTTTGTGCCAGTAAACCTTACAGAATTTCTGCTTGCTCTTAACAGCTCTCTCATTCACAAGCCATCTACAAAAACTGATTTTAAATGTTAATGGCCAATCAAGTGCAGCATCACTGTATCACTGTCATCCTGTTGTTCATTGATTTGCTCAAGCGGGCCCATCCAGTCCTGAGATTTTTAGCAGCCCCTCTTTACACGTCCTTCCCAATGGTGCTGCATTAGTGGCTCTTCAGGGTCAGGGAAATGAGACCCATCATTGTTACTGTTTTTGGCATATGTATATGCCATGGGGAGCTTGCCAGGCTCTCCTGTGCAGGCAACCCCTTACAACATAGTTGTGATTAACAATTATGCAACAAGATTAGAGAGAAAGGAACTAAATACTGAGTGTCAATGTGCAATGGAGCTTCTGTAGATACATCTTTCAAATATCCTTTGAACCATATACCAGCAGATAAAGAAAAAATAAAATGCTTCTGGTGGAGCGGATCACAACCAGCTGTACTACTGGGCAGTAGCAAGGAGGGGGTTGGGAGGACAACCATGCAGTGCCAAGGATTGAACTGTGGTTGCCCTATGCAAGGCCATCACTTTAACCCCTATACTCCCTCTCTGGCCCAAGAAAGTAAATTAATTTTGGCTGGGCAGGGAATGGAGGGATGTCACAGTCAGCAGTGCTCAGGGCTGACTCCTAGCTGGCTTAGCACTCAGGGATTCTCCTGGTGAGGTTTTGGGGGAGCAGGTGAGGTGCTGGGGATAGAACCAGAGTTGGCCACTTGCAAGGCCAGCTAGTCATCTGTACTATTGCCCCAGATCTGGAAAGGAAATTTAAAAGACATTCTATAGGATCTACATATTTGTCATCTAAAATCTAAAAGCTGCACAGACTTAAAGTGCAGAAAAATTTTTCTGTAAGTTTTCACAATAGGATCAAACAAAAATGAAAAAAAATAAAAAGAAGCAAGGAACCAAGCAAGGAAGCAAGCAGGATTCAGTGGTGAAGCACAGGATCAGGGGAACATGCTTGGACCAGCCGCCATTCCTGTTTTTCCTAAGCAGCTTGCAGCAACCCTCAGGAAAAACAAGTTAGTCTAGAGTTCACGTAGACCTGCCTCTGGCTCATGCACTTGGGACGAGCCACCTTTCTGCTCGAAGAAGTCAGACAGCTGCCCTCCCTCGCCCTCCCAGGCTAGTCAGATGACAAGACACTTGCAGGGCATGCAAGTAATCAGGGAAAAGGCTGAGAGATGTCTCCATCTCATGCCCTAGAATCCAGCTGTTTAGAGAACAATTTTGATGTGACATAGTCACAGGGAGTTAGGAACTTCAGTTGAAACCACTCAAAGTTCTGTATTAATTTCCTCATTAAAAGTTGTCTTCTGAGTATGTTCTAGCCTGTTAAAGGATTTTCTTCTTTAACAAATGCAGCATGTTAAGCATAAATATATTTTTATAGTGTTCAAGTAAATTTTTTTATTTCCAAAAGATAAATACAATATAAACTATTAGAAGTTTCTTGATTATAATTTATTCTCTTATTAAAATTTTGAGATACATTACTTGCTTGTTCTTACAGTGATACCAATAAAAAAGAATTCAAAGGAAAAATCCTGGTTAGTGGTCTTAATTAAAATGAGCATCTTTGTAGACACTTTCTAAATATAGCTCAGCAAGAATCTGCACTTGGTTGCCTTGGAAAATGTTGCTATAGTTGCAAAACACATTTCTGGAAATGGATTTACAGAAAGTAAACTTTTTCTTTGCTTTGGGCACACAATTTTCCTACAGTCAATTTCTGACCTCAATTTAAGTAGGATCAGAGTCCATCTAATTGTTTCTTTCTCTTTAGTTTTGCCTAAAGGTGCTCTCCTGCTGGATTCAGGATGACAAATGCCCAGAATGTGAGTGAGTAAAAATTTCTATTGATATCAAAATTAAAATTTGGTCAGATTTAGTACTTATAAAAATAGCAATTATAACTATACCCTGTATATTATTTAAATTCTTGAACATTCCACAGTACTTCACGTTAAACTCATTAGGGAATAAAACTTTCAGTGAATGGAATTTTAGAATTTTCCATTGATTGACTATCTTAATTAACCAGGTTAATCGTGTGCCATACTGATTGACTGATTGATGATATATAAATCAATTATGTTTATTCAATGACATGCATATTTAGCTAGGCATTTTCAAGGTAATTATTTATGATTGAATAATAATTGCATTGTGCATATCTGAAAGTGAAAAGTTTGTATATTCTAAAGTTATTGTTACAATGCTCTGTATATGTAGAATAGCTAACTAAAAATAGTAAAAGTGACAGGAAAAATTTATAAGATGAAAGGTGTAGAATTCACAGTCAGTGAGAGTCACAAAGTCCCTCAAATATATATTTAATGACTTGTCACTTTAGACTTTAAAACTCAAGATGAGCACAGCAAATGAGTAACTAAAAAATAAAGAACAGGCTCATAGTATGCTAACTTTTGGAGATTGTTGAAAGAGGATTCAGCAAGCTCTTCACAAACTTCTGATTTCCATAATGCAACCTGTTTCTATTTTTAACATTTCTCAGGATCCTCTTTCATAAATAACTAAAACGGGACATTTGGTAATCACATTTAATATTTCATTCCTTCATTGTGATAAATGAGGTACTATTTTCATTCACTTCATCAAGATTTTAGGTTGTCCAGAGAACTTGGCTTATATTCTTAGCTAACTTCAGCATGGGGCCATGATAAAAGCTGACGTGATAAGGTAAGTTACTAAGAAAATGTAAAACCTAAAAGCCTAAATATAGAATAATAAAGTCAGGAAATTTTCATAAATTTATAGATTCAAGAACAGATTTAGATCACTAAAACCTTCATTGTCAGGTATATTCCCCGGTATAGTCCACTTACATTATGGTGTCAGTGATAGACATTTGTTTACTGGGTCTCATAATTTTGTTTCTAGTCAGGCCAAGAACTTTTATTTTTCTTCATTTCTTTTATGATCTTTTGGCAAGGGGTTTTGGACAACACTCACTGGTACACAGGAGCTTCTCTAAGCTCTTAGCAACTGGATCACCCCATCAGTGCCAGAGAACATGTAGCGCCAGGGATTTAGCCAAGGTTGGCTGCATGCAAAGTAGGTGCCCTATGCTATCTCTCAATTTCCTCATTTATATTATTCTGATTTTCTGTAGTTCCTTTATCTCTACATTTTTATATTTTCAGAGATATACAAAATTATTAATGGGTCAAAAATGAAATCTGTGAGAATAATAAACCAAATTACGATCTTCTTTTAAGAGAGCTATTTTCATATTATCTATTTTAATAGTCACAGCAAACCAGTTGACTAGAAAATATTCCTCTTTTGAAGATATGAAAATTGGAACAGAGAGATAGTGGGCTAGAGTACATAAAATGCAGGAGTACTATGTTTGAACCCTAGCACAGCACCACCAGGAGTGATTTTCAAGAGACAAACTGAGAACAGTTTCTGATTGCAACTGCTGGGTATGGCCCTAAACCAAATAAAAATACATAATAACAAATATGTGCAAACTAAGTTTTGATTGGCTCTGTCAAGTCACTTCCCAGCAGTCAAAATGAAAGCAAGTGACAGAGCTGGGGTTGGAGTTAAGCAGTATAAACTACATCTGTTTTTTGCAGCCACTTAACTGCTAGCTCTAACTTCATCAGTAGACCTAGCTCCTGTAATTAATGCTGTTAATTTTTCTTCTAAGCGATTCTATTTTCTTGAGCATCATATCCTCATCATCAAATCTGCAAACATTAATGAAGCATTATTTTCTATTTCACATGCATTTTCTATAACAAAACTCATACATTTGGGCATTCCTTTTGGTAGAGTTAATAAAGACATTCAAATGGGTTGGCTTAAGATCACAGTGTATATCTCTTCAGTTTTTCATAAAATACCTTTTTAGTATTTAGTACAGCATTATGCATGAACACTTTGATAAAATTGCTGTGTTTGGGAGTGATGGATGATCAATAAATATAATAAATATACATACATATGTTAATGGCAGAGAATCTCTTGCCAGAGCCCTTGGCTGTCTTCCCCGGGGCCCCTCGAGGGGGTGGGCTCCAGCTTCCCTCCCCACCCCGAGCAGAGCTCCCGAGGCTGAAGACCTCTGGAGCCTAGCCACAGCTATGCTCAAGGCCCCTCTCCACACGTTCGGACGAGCCTCACGCATGAAGGTACCGGCAGAGGAACCTAGGTGTGTGGGACTCGGGGCTGAGACTTCCAAGCCTGCTCGGATCGGGACTGGGCCTCTTCCACACAGATTTCTCATTTTCTAGTAGCTAGGAAGTCACACCCAGGGACTGCCCCGGGCACCGTGTAATCCCACCTGTGGCCAACATCCAGAGACTTAAAACCAAGCTCCCGAAAGCTTGGACATCTTCTAGCCTACTTCTCCCTCTGGGAGAACCTGGCAAGCTACTGAGAGTTTCCTGTCCACATGGGAGAGCCTCGCAAACTCCCCATGGTGTATTCATATGTGCAAACAAGAAACAAGCTGGGTTTCATTCCCCTGACCCTGAAAGATCCTCCAATGCAGCATTTCTGGGAAGGATGAGTGAAGAGAGGCTTCTAAAATCTCAGGGCTAGGACGAATGGAGACGTTACTGAGACCACTCAAGAAATTTGACAATCAATGGGATGATGGTGATAGTGATGATATGTTAATGATATGTACTTGCATCTACACATCCATATGAAACTATAAATAAATTAACTGACAGCCCTCAAAATCCTCTTTTGGCCCCTTTCCTGTTCAAATAACTACAATAATCTCAGAATAATTCACATGGCATTACATTAAGTATAACATGCTATTAAAGTCCTTATGCTGCCACTTAGCAAATAAGAAAAACAACGGTTCTAGAATCAAGTCAATGGTTTATAGATATCCTGGTTTGAGCTATGTAAATATTTCATGATAGTTTTACAAAAGGTTAGGTTAAGGTGTGTCAGGTCTACTTTGTAAATAGTCACCATTTTATGAACAGCATTGAAGAGAACTTGATTTCTGAGAAATTTGATTACCTTTGCAGGAGTGACTTCTTTTATCTATGTGAATTCTTCCTGAGATGGGAACAGTTTCTTCATAACTGAGTCCAGTTGCTTTTCCTATTCCTATTGGGGAATCGGCTATTCCTGAGAAGAGAGGCTTTTGTTCATCATCTATGGAGGAGATAAAAGACGAAGACCTGCTTTTTTTCTCTTCAAAATGTTTCTTGGAACTCTGGTAATGTCTTATGGTGTCCACAGAGTCTTCAGGATCATTTGAACTGTTTCCTTTGCCAAAATCTAAAGAAAAAAATGATAGAAAATAATCCAATATGAGACTGTATAGCATACTAATTGCTATATTAAAAAGTACTTTTTACGGGTAACATATTTGAATAACTTTAACATAGACTTTCCTATGATACCACCATAAAATGCTTTCTGTCACTTGTTTTTCCTATTGATACTGTAGATATGCTGGGAGGCCTCTCCATTTAATTGTAGGAACAATTAGATTCTCTTAAAGAAATTAATAATTAAATTCAAAATTAAAAGAATATCTGCAACAGTAATAGCATTTGTCTCAGAAAAAAACCATACAAAATGTTAATTTACAACCTTATTTACAAATACTCAACAACCATTTGTCTTTGTAATACCATTCTTTTTATGGAAATAAAAATGAGAAAAAGAATGTGTCTCAATTCAAAAATATCGCTGTTATTCCACTATGTTTTTTCAAAACCTTCAAGCTTCCTCACCTGTAGTGGCCATTCACATATTGTAAAGGTCAAAGCTGTAAGCCTGGCAGTGAAGGCTGGCAGGCTGAACTTCAACCCTGATACAGTGCATGTAACAGCCATGACTTCCTTGGATGCTTGGTTAGAATACATATAGGTATAAAGATAATGCTAAATGTGTAATTAAAGTGGCCTATCTAATAACATGAAAGCCAGTAGTGTATACTGGCTGTTTTAAACTGAAATGTCAGGATAATTTCAGCCCTGAAGGTTATGTTATAACATATTTCAGCAGGGAAAATGCAAAGAGAAAAACTTGTTTCCATTAGTGTCCTGGGGAGACAAAATAATTCTCCATCTGGTTACTGCTAACAATTAACCAATAAAACTCGAGAAGGTATATCATTTTCTAGAGAAATGATTAAGAGAGAGCCCCATTTTCACTGTCTGTTGGGCTTACTTTTTTATTTATAGAAGACCAATTGAATTGATTTAAGGTCATTCCAGTGACACTTCCAATTGTCTCTTAAAATTCTCATTTGGCCTAGAAATTAGATATTTTTTCATTTATTAACAAATCATTCAGGAGCCAAGGAGATAGTACAGTACACAATGTTTGACTTGTAAGAGACAAACTGGATTTGATCTCTGGCACCTCACATAGTCCCCAGAATACTGCCAGAAGTGATCCTTGAGCACAAAGCCAGGAGTAAGTCCTGAAACCTGTTGGGTATGGCCCCCAAACAAACAAACAAAATTTTTCTTATAACTTAAAATATAAAGACTAGAAATTAGTCCAAGGATAAAAGGATGGAATCTAAAAATCAGCTGCATGTGAAATTGTGATTAAAGAATTAATTAAGATATTGCCAGTTAAAGTTAGCACTGCACTGTAACACTGTTGTCCCATTGTTCATTGATTTGCTGGAGGGGGCACCAGTAATGTCTCCATTGCGAGACTTTGTACTGTTTTTGGCATATCAAATACACTATGGGTAGATTGCCAGGCTCTGCCGTGTGGGTGGGAAACTCTCAGTAGCTTTCCGAGACGAAAGAATCAAACCCAGGTGTAGCAAAATGAATTGCTTAACTCAGGTTCAAACATTTCACATTTCCATATTGATTTAATCATTGGTGAGAAGGCCATAAACATTTCCAGTCCCCCACACTCTAGAACTAATTATTGATTAGTCAATGTCATTGGTGTATTTCCACTAAACCATGATCTTTTCGGTTGTGAATATTTTGATCAGCTCTTCCTATCCAACCACTTTTCCTCTAGTATTACTGACATAAGCTCTCCTTAATGCTCTCTACATCATTCTTCTCTCCTCTCCTCTCCTCTCCTCTCCTCTCCTCTCCTCTCCTCTCCTCTCCTCTCCTCTCCTCTCCTCTCCTCTCCTCTCCTCTCCTCTCCTCTCCTCTCCTCTCCTCTCCTCTCCTCTCCTCTCCTCTCCTCTCCTCTCCTCTCCTCTCCTCTCCTCTCCTCTCCTCTCCTCTCCTCTCCTCTCCTCTCCTCTCCTCTCCTCTCCTCTCCTCTCCTCTCCTCTCCTCTCCTCTCCTCTCCTCTCCTCTCCTCTCCTCTCCTCTCCTCTCCTCTCCTCTTCCTCAATTTCCTTTGATTTTAATGTCTCTTCCTTTGAATATTTTATGAATATTCCCCTATGAATATACTACTTCATTCCTAAAAATAATTTTATAATAGTAAATGGTTGAAAAAGAAAATCTTCAATTTTCTAATTGATTCCTGTGCCTGCATAGTGAACTGCATTGGTTTGGTGCTCCTAAGTAAACCTTTGGATTATCTGCACACCCATGGGATCTTAATCAGATCTCAGACTTCTTACCTTTTTTGAAAATGTCTTTCTTTTAAGTACAGTTAAGAAATCATTTTCATGGAATCAAATATAAACTGAGTGTAACGTTAAGCCTTTCTTAGAGTACTGCCAATCTAATTATGTATCATGCTAATGTGGACTTCTGTATTGAAGGCACATAATACATTTTTATGGCACTTTGCCTCCTTGGCTAGATAGATTTTAGAAATTTCCCACAGATTTGTAAACTACACAAGATGGAAGTGGCCCCACCTACTGCATAGGCCTTGGTCTTAGTTTAACAACTCACAGATTGATTTTGATTCTTAGAAATAAAGTTAGAATTTAACGTATATATCGTTAAAATGGGCTGGAGCGATAGCACAGTGGTTGGGCTTTCGCCTTTCACTCGGCCAACCCGTGTTCGATTCCTCCACCCCTTTCAGAGTGCCCGGCAAGCTACTGAGAGTATGGAGCCCGCATGGCAGAGCCTGGCAAGCTACCTGTGTGTATTGGATATGCCAAAAACAGTAACAATAAGTCTCTCAATGAGAGACATTACTGGTGCCCGCTTGAACAAATCGATGAGCAACAGGATGACAGTGATAGTGATAGTGACAATGATCTTTAAAATGAAATTCATTCAATTCATTGAGTTGATTTTAACTCAGGAAAAATATTCGTAGAATGCAGAAGTATTAGTTCCACATTAAAATTGAACCAAATACTCCATATATGTGATATCTAAATCCTTTAGCAAATATTCAAGGTAAAATTAGAGTCATTAAAAAAAGAAAATAAATAAACATTTGATTTTTAAAAAAATTATGAAGAGAAACTAAACATTCATTTTATGTTCATTGTCATTGGACTAGCAGCCAGCTGCTTCCTGAAATTCAGTCACATGAAGAATTTCTTTGAAGTAGTCCACTGTTAATAGCATTTTTTTCCTTATTAGGTCATACCTGGTGATGATCCTCCTGGCTCTGCACTCAGAAATTACCCCTCGTGATTCTCAGGGGACCATATGGGATGCTGGAAATCAAACCCGGGTCAGCTGCATGCAAGGCAAACACTACCCGCTGTGCTATCTCTCCAGCCCCCTGTTAATAGCATCTCTCTATTTCTTTTTACTTAAAACAATGCTCATATTCTGTCATTTTACACAAAATTAGAAATGACACTCTATTTGTGGATTAAAATTAAAAACTTCTCGGGGGTTGGAGTGATAGCACAGAGGGTAGGGCATTCGCCTTGCACGCAGCCGATCCGCGTTCAATCCCCGGCATCCCATATGGTCCCCCAAGCACCGCCAAGAGTAATTCCTGAGTGCAAAGCCAGGAGTAACCCCTGACCATTGCTGGGTGGGACCCAAAAAGCAAAACAAAACAAAACAAAATAAAAAAGAACTTCTCAGGCTTAGGCTGTAGGTTGACTGGTGAAATATATGAAATTGGGTTGAAATGCATTGCAATTAGCCGCCAGGTACCTCCAGATTTTGATGACTGTTACATTTCTGACTTTGCAATTTAAATTTGATCGTTTGATAGACATCAAACAGTACAGATGCTATTTTTCTGAATTCTATTAATATTTCATGTATAAAAATTATTTTGAGGACAGTAATTGAAGGTAGTTTTACATTTTTCTCTTTGCTACGTATCATTTTACAAAGGAAAATTTTGCATGTTTAATTTAGCCTTGAGTTTGCCTTTACATTGAGTTGATAAAAACCCTTTTATCTCTTTCCATTTTAGGTTGACAATCCATCTCTACCTTCCCCCCCCCTCACAGGATGTTATTCTACAGCATTTGTTATTCACCTTTTGGGTTTTCTATCTAGGAACAGGGTGAATACTGGAGGAATGGGGAGAAAGCTCAATCACCAGAGCACATGTTTTGCATGTGAGAGCTCAGTTTTAACCATGGCACAGAATGGTCCTTTGAGTATTACCAAGATCAAATCCTGATCACCAAACTAGTAGTAGCCCCTGAGCACCTCCACGTGTGCCATTTCACAAAAACCAAAACCAAAACCAGAATGAAGACAGGAGCACAGAATAAATGTCACGATAGAGTTATTGATCCATTCTTCTCAAGACTGCTCATAAAATGTACCCATTTATGAATATTTGGGAAGAAACACTTGTGCTCAATCCATCTTCTGTGGAGTTGTTAGGTTAATTAGCATTTTTATTTGTCAGACTGAGCAGGAATATTCAACCTTTAGTCAAAGAGAGGTATTTAATGTGTTCTCTCATCATTTAAGTTTCCATTTTCCTACTTTTAACAACTTTAAGATTGGTTAAATATTTTCCTGGTACATGTATAAAATTATTTTGTAAGAAAATTGAATCTAAAATATAATTTTTTTTAAATCAAGTACTTTAATCTCTAGTTTCAAGAACGTGGAAGGGGAGAAGACAACTTTTTTCTATACAAATACAATTTAAAAAAATCAGCTATCTTAATCATTTAAAGGTATGGTTATATACCAATACAATTGGTAACAAAAACTATTACTGTCACTGTCATCCCTTTGCTCATTGATTTGTTCGAGCGGGCACCAGTAACGTCTCCACTGTGAGACTTGTTGTTACTGTTTTTGGCATATCGAATACGCCATGGGTAGCTTGCCAGGCTAGCCACGATAGTTTGCCGGCTCTCAGAGAAGGGCGGAGGAATCAAACCCAGATTGACTGTGTGCAAGGCAAATGCACTACCACTGTGCTATAAGAGTTTATAGAGATACCAAACTTATAATACCAATGTATTTGAAAGCTTTATTGATTAAATTTTATTGAATCACCGTGAAATTAAAACAAAGTTACAAAAAGTTGTTTAAAAATTTACAAAAATTTCATGATAGGGTTTCAGTCATACAATGTTCCAACATCCATCACTCTACCAGTGTACATTTCCCACCTCCAATACCTCCAGTATTCCTCCCGCCCCTATCCCTTGCCCTCAGCCTGTGTCTATGGCAGGCACTTTTCTTCTTTGGCTCTCTCTTTCTACTTTTGGGCATTATGGTTTGCAATACAGATACCAAGAAGTCATCATGTTTGGTCGTTTACCTACTTTCAGCACACATCTCCCATCCAGAGAGATCCCTTCCAAGCATCATTGTCATAATGGTCTCCTCTCTATTCCAACTGCCCTCTCCCCTAGCCCTTGAGTCAGGCTTCCAATATGGACCAATTCTCCTGACCTTTGTGAAAGTTTAATTTTATAATTTTAGCTTTTCCTATATCATTCAGCAACAATTATCCTCTAGAATTTATGTATTTTATACTATAATATAAGTGAGGATATTTTTAGATATTTATTTTATATCAATTAGTACTGAATGAGCAGTCACCTTCAGATCAATAATCTTGAGTGATGGGAAATAAATTGATTTAAGCAAATTTTCCACCTGTCTGTCTAGCACAGGAATCTTGAAGATTAGGTTGGTACTTAGGTTTTGACTAATGCACTCCTTTGTGTTTTCACTTTAACCAAATCAGGCTTATTTACTAACATTCAAGGAAGCTTCAAAGAGCTGCAAGTAGATAGTCAAGTCCTGTTCTATGTACATTTTATATAAAAATGGATCTTGTAGACTGAGTCTGTGACTAAATAAAAAGTTTTTAGAATCAATAGTTATGTCTAGTTGCATGCACACAATGTAAATTGTGACATGCTTTCAGGGTTTATCAGGAGATAAAAACATTAGGTTATTTAGCTTGAGGATGACGAAGCTAAACATGATTGAAAGGAGATTTAATAAATCTTCAACTTATGGGGAACATTATTATATAGATGACATTGTCAAGCTGTTTTTCATTTCCAGTGAGATCAAAATAAGAGATTAACTTCAGGATAAGGGATTTAGATTAAGTCTATGGAAGAACAGCTTGACTATAATGGTTTTGATATTAGAAAAAGTCACCAAGAGACAAACACAGGGCTGAACTAGAAAAAACAACAGTCAACTTTTAGGCAGGGGATGTGGTTTGGGAGTAAGATCCATGTCTCACATATGCAAGGCTTTGGATTTGCAAAGAAAATAATTTAAATTATAAGATTAATTAGTTAATAGAAAGCAAGGGAATATGGGTGCATAGATCAAGTAAAATGGATCAGTATTCCAAAGGTCAGAATTGAACTATTAATGGCAAACTGAATATATATATATATGTATATATCTTAGATATTTTAGTGATGCACAATTAAAACTTAACTGATGTAATAATACAATTGACTTCAATAAAATCTATCAAGCTTATAATGAAAGATCTTGCAGAAATAAATGATCACTATGTACAAATGACTTATTGTTTTATAATCAACCCAAACTTGCAACAAATCAATACTATTACTCTAATTTGTTATTTATCCATCATTCTTTTCTAAAGAAACTTCTGCATAGTTAAATAAAAAGGACAGATTTATCATAATTATAGTATATTGTACAAGATTTTACATTATTGGAAGGGGAAAGTGGTTAGGAAATTGATATATTTGGTGCCAGAGATGTGAGCTCAGTGTTAGAGCACATACTTAGCACGAGTACAATCTCTGGCACCTAAAACAATATGATATATTTAAGGGAATTGGCAAGTAATTCATATTGAATGTCTCATTGGCTATTAAACACAATAGAATAAATATAATTTCAGTGTGCAAAAAAGAGTGTAATATAGTTGCCAGTATGCGGATTTAAGGATTAGGAGATATATTCAATGAAGGCACTGTATGAACAGAAATAGAACAATTTACATGAAATTGAGGGCTCATTTATTAACTTGAAATGTGGATAAAATTGATACTATTAGATGAGCTTCCTAAAGAGAGTTCATAGGACTCTTCCTAAAGAGAGTTCATAGGATTCTTCCTAAAGAGAGTTCATAGAATGTCTAAAAGACATTCATAGGAGTGTGGGAAAAATGGATAAAAAAGTTGAAAGAATAAAAAATTCAAACAAATATGCTTGAGTTCTATTTTGTTAATTCATTTATGCTTCCAATAAATATTTGCTGAACATCTGCAATGTGAAAAGCATTAATGTTTGAATAATAAAATATTTCCCACCTCCATAGGGCTTATGGACTAAATGATTATTGTGCAAATAATCATGCAAATAAACAGGACTACTGACATAAATGCTGCAAAACTTTGTTTATGTGGGGAGTCCAAATTAGGACAGTAAAGCTAAGGGTAATATGAGATAAGACTAGTAAATATAGATTCATCCTAATAAGAATTTATTGAAAGAAAAGTTTTTGGGCTTTAAATATATGAGCAATATAAGTATAAATGCATTAGAAGGAAAAAATAACTAGGTGTCCTGTGTGGAAGACAGATGACAACTGGATGCAACATGGTGATTTGGGAGGCCCTGCAAATAGATTATGGTATTTTGACCTAAGTTGTGGTTATAAAGAGGGAGATAAGTGAAGCAATTTTGACTAGTTTGAAGAGTAAATGGATATATATTAGATTTAGCAATAATAAAAACGTATTGCCAAAGATGATGGAGAGGTTTGGAGATGGCTGGCTCTTCTTGATTGTGGGGTCATCTGGAGACAAAGTAATAGCTGGGGAGACAAGTTTTGGGGGATACCATGAATTCAATATAGGAAGCAATGAGTTTGAACTGCCTGTGAAATATATATTAATTATTATTATTAATTTCTGGACTACTCACAAGAGGTACCGGTGATTGCTCCTGGACCATATGGTATGCTGGGGATTGAATCCAGGTTTACTGCTGGCAAGGAAAGTGCATTATGTATTGTGCTATAACTCTGGTTCCCAAGAAATAGGTATTTTCAAAGGTGCTTGTATATATAGTTAGAATATACTCCCAGGCTCTGAAAAGTTAACCTGGGACTAAGTTGCAAATTATATTCTCATGTATGAGAACAGAATTAAACTTTGATTCTAAAGAAGATCAGGGGGAAAGTATGAGCAGAATAAAGAGAAGGGGACTCCTTATAATAGTACTACACTGTGAGGGGCTCTAATAAATAATCATCTCATTAAGAAGATAATGATTCTTAGCGTTCTCTGCAGGTAAATTAGAGTAGTATGATAACAGGATGCAATATCTGATGCTAAGAAGATTGTAACAAAAAACCAAAGGGAATTGGTTTAGTCTTGGATTCTTCTAAGAAGTCAAATAAGGTAGGCTAAAATGTATGTTGAATCAGCATGGGGGCAAGAGTAGAGATTTCTTCCAAAGAGTCTTATATCTTCACCCCAAACATAAGTGAATTCTTCATCTTAAATCCTATTGAGATTTTTGTATTTTTCTCATAGCAAATATTTGTATCTGAAACTGAGTGCATGTTATTCAAGAAGGGAAGGTCTATTTTACTTCATTTATTCCTTAGAAGGAGGGTAGCTCTTTTAGTATGTGAACTGTATAGGAGTAAAATTTAAAGAATAATTAAGGGGAACAAAAAAACCCAAAGAAACAGGAGTGCCAACTACTTCTACGATTTTGGGAACAAAGATGACTAACATATACCGCCATCACCTTTGCCATAAAAGAATATGAGAGACTCGAGTACTTATCCTGTAATGAGTTCCCTTTCAAGAACACTTTGCTGAGGACCCTGAGGTGCTGAGGGATAGTTATTTAACAGTTATTAACTGATCTCTCTGTTTAAACCAACCCATGTTATTTCTCTATCTTTGAGGTCCTTGTAGATACCAGAGAGCTTTGCTGAATCCTATTGATAGTATTAACAGAAACCATGAGTCAATTCAGAAAAAGCAAAAAAAAAAAATTCACCTGAAATATATTTTCTTTTCTTTTTTTAATTTATTGAATCACCATAAGATAAAGCATTACAAAATTGTTCAAGATTGTGCTTCAGTCAGAGATTGTTCCAACACCTATTCCTTCACCAGTGTAATTTTCCAGTACCAATGCCCCCAGTTTCCTTCCCCACCCCTTCAAGGCACCCCCGCCTCAGCCTGCCTCTGTGGCAGACACCTCTCTTCTTTCTCAAAAGAGAGACTTTTAAAATAGACTTCTATTATTTTATTTATTTATTTATTTTTGTGTTAAATATGATACATATATTGGTTTAAAAACTATTTTACATCAAATAATATAACATATTTCCTAATACCTTAGTATTACCATATAATACTTGTATATATTTTATAATGAAGTTCAACTCTTGAAATCAGAAAAGCAATGAACACTTGACTAAAAAGAGTAATAACCACATGCTCTGTATTTATACTTCAGAAATAAAAATTACCTTTTTCTACTTCACTATCAAATGACAATTTCCTCCTTCGCAGTTTACAGTTGTCATCTTCAGAGTCGTTCATGGATTGTGAACGTAATAAGAGATCAGCCTTTGTAAATGGAATGAGTTAAAATGTAAAATTATTAAATTTGAACAGAGTGTATTATCAGTAAACTTTACTTTTCCCCTATCATTTCAACCACTTTGAGACTTAATTGTTGTGTAAGCAAATAGCTAAAACATTTTTCATAATGGTTGTCACTATGTTATAATATAGACTGATAGAGTAATTCTAGTAATTTAATCATCTGGTTAGGTAATTCATAGTTATAGAGGCTGTTAATAAAAAATGTTTGGGATAATAATTGTCAGTGGTTGAGGCAGCATACTGCTTTCTGTGAAATGTCTTTTATATGACTTGGTAAGGTTAAAATAAAATTATCTAAATAAACTGCAGAATTAAAATCTGCAAAGAAAAATTTGGAAACCAGTTTTAATTAGCTATGAATGAATTACATGGTAATATAATTAATGAATTACATGGTAATATAATTACATGGTAAAATTTTGCAAGTTTTAACATCACACAGTAGTTAATGATCTCTGTCCTTTTACCTGTTGAAATCTCCATTTATTTAAAGTTTTCTTAGTTCTATCTTTCTCCTTGTATGATTTAATCTCAAGAGTATAATCAGTGTTATTAATAAAAATGAGTTTCTTATTAAATAAAACATTTTAGTTCCATTTTAATTTTCATATATCCATCTAAATTTTTTAATGTACAGCATATTTGAAATAGGTGGATTTTTACTAATGAGAATGAAGTTGGGTGACATTAAAATGGGATTTGATAAAATTGTCAAATTTGATATATATGCCTTGTTAACTTGAAACTTTTACCACATACATATTTTTAAATTTTTGCAAAGAAGCAATAATCATAACCTGTGCTTTAGTTAGTTAAATAATGCCTTGTGATCATAAACATCTATCTTTCTCTAAAATTTTCACACAGCCTGGGAATCACTCTTCTCCAGGGAGAAATGCATTTCTTATCTTTTATTTAACTATTAACTTGTAGATTATTTTTATCCCAGAGAATATATTAGTATTTTAATACTAAATGTCAAGTATCAAAAGTTCAACATTTCATTTCCTGGGTTACAACATAAGTGGTATATTCTTAGAGTGGTAGGTTGTCCTCGGGACACATTTTCATAGGCAAGTACTATGCTTAAAAAATCTAGACTAATTTATAGGTGAATCACTTAACATACTATTTCTATGAATGAATACATTATTCATTTTGTAAGACTAATTTTACTCAGACACAAACTTGACTACAGTCTACTTTTGTTACACAGAAATTGTGCTAAATATGTAGCTAAGTTTGAATGATTTCAATTGCATATTATAACTGAGCAGACAATCCTAATCAATGTATGGCATAAATAATATCTGGGAGATTATTTCAATATTTGATTAAAATGAACTCTCATAAAGGATTTTACAATAGGCTAGCATTTCAGTAACATTCCCTACAAATAATTTACAAGTTCAATATAAACCTACAAAAGCAGGTCACAATTTGTGGACTCCTGAATTGAAAAAACACGGTCAATTTCATCTCATCATGAAGTCTAGCTTGGTTCTACACCTTTCTTGTAATTTTATTTTGGACCATACTAGCAACATTCAGGTGTTATTCCTGGCTCTGCACTCAGGAATCACCCCTGGCACTGCTCAGGGGACCATACAGGATGCCAGGGATTGAATCCTGTTCAACCACATGCAAGGCTAGTGTCCTACCGATTTAGCAAAGCAAGGCTGAACTAACTTTCTGACCTCCACCTTTTCTATAGTTTTATGTAATTTTATTAAAGGTTGATTTTCTCTGAACTTCAATCTTAGTTCTTGTTTTCACAAAACACATCCTTTGTTTTGCAATGTTTCAAATGTGTGCAAGTTTAGTTATTTCCAAAATTATAGATTAGTTTAATGCATAAAGCCTAAATGAGTTAAATTTGTTATTAAAATACTTGAGGGGGTGGTGGAGGAAAGGACTGAGGGAGTTGGAGTACATGCACTGCATGCATGAGCCCTGGATACAGTCCCCAATTACTGCTTGGTCCCAGAGCACTACTGGGAGTAACTCTTGATAACTGCTGGACATGAACAAAAAAACAAAGAAAAACTTTTATTTCTTTTTTAAATAACCACATGGAGTCAGAATTTTGGGAGTCAGCATTATTCTCAGCAGCGTTTGAGGTGGTTGGTCTAGTGAACTTATCAGTGCTGGTCAGCATCTTGGTGCAGGGGGCACCATGACTATATATGTACGTGATAGTACTTTTAGGGGGTGACTTTGGCGCTGGAAGTCAAATTCAGAACTGTAAACATGTTCGACGTGTGCTTTATAATTTGAGTCACATTCCTGGACATCAAAGTTTTGTTTTTTAAACAAAAAACATTTGCGTGCGGGAGGCAGGGGTTTATATCTGGCAGTGCTCAGGGTTTATTCCTGGCTCTGCACTCAGGAATCACTACAGGCAAATTTGAGGAAACTTATGGGATGCAGTGGATTGAACCCGGGTTGGCCGCTTGCAAGTCAAATACCCTACCTAATGTACTATTGCTCTGGCCTCTCAAGGCTGTTTTAAATCAAATTTATCACCTAAGGATTCCTACAGTACCAAATTCAATTGATCTGCTCAAATCTAGTCAATATATTTGAAATTCCAATATTGAGTTGTTTTTTCATTCCAAATATTAAGAACTGGTAAAGCTTTGCCTCGTATTTTACTTGCTCTTTTAGAGATATTCGGACAGTCTAAGAATAAAGTAAAATGTCAGGAGTACAAAAATAAACAGTTTAACATATACCTTTGCACTCTCATGCCTGAGGTTAAACGTCAATTCTAGATTCGTTAGAAAGTGATCGGAAAACTCTGGATACATATCTAAAACCTCTAACAAGTCTTCTCTCTGGATTTTATGCAAGTCACAGTATGTGAGAGCTCGTACATCTGCATTAGATTTTCCAGGTTTGGCATAAAGATGGACCATTTCTCCAAATATGTCATTTTTCCCTAAAAAAATAGAAAAGAAAAAAATAAGGGAGATAAAGGAATCTGAAATTAATGTTTTTAATTTTAGAAGAAAGTGGGACACCACTGGCCAATCCTGGAACCAAAGATTTTAATTATAAGATCCCATATTTAACAGACATTTAGGGCAACAGTGTTTTAGCATCTGCTACTGAGTGCTCAGTCATATTTATTTGCAGAAGATATTGCCTTGTAGTGTACTGGTCCTATTATAATCTCTATTCTTTCCTTGTTTCAGTTCTTTGTTAAGCGCCTATAATGCTGCAAACATGTCTTCAATCTGGTAAAGCCACATTGCTAGAAAAAGGTGTGGTTTACTTTTATCAACTTAGGTATGAGAAAAATCATTGTGGCTCAGAGTCATGATCTTTCTTTGGATGGGTCTCTGGAGGGCATCCACTGCTAGGGAATAGTGTTTTATAACAAACACTCAGAGGACTAGGAGTTCAAATTACATATAGAACTGTTTTCTTTTATAACCATGTTTGACACTACCTTTAATGGATTTGTCTAACTGTATAATGCATTTAGTTATATTTTCTTGACACAGATAGTCAAGCTTTTTTGTCGGATTACCTTTGTTCTAAAAGTGTGTTTTCTTCGCTTTCCTGCCAATACTGGGTGTTACTTCAGTGTCTGACTTCTGAGAGAACATCCCACCCTCTGTAATCACATGCCACCTACTTTTCCAGGCCTCGTTAGATGACGATGATAGCAATAGTAGCAACAGCAAATGTTTACAGAGGACTAAGTAGGCTCCAGGCACTGTGTAAAAATACTTAGGCCATTATCTCTTTTAATTCTCCAAATAATCTCAGAAATAAATTAATCATTATTTTCTAAATTTTATTAATATGAAAAGAGGATTAAGAGGTAGACTGATTATGTCAAGGTCATCTTCTTATTTGGATGAAATGGAAGGAGAGAAGAAATAACTAGGATTAAATTTTGTGCATTCTGATGCAATAAGAATCTTGACACACTTGATGGGATTTAACCTCCTTCCAGTATTTTACCTGACTACCAAGGTCACTCAAATATTTCTATTCTCTAAACATTAAGGATTAAAAAAATAGTGAGTATGGAATACATGATTTATGACAATTATATTTCTACTTTAAAAACTGTTTATGGCTGACATATATGATATATTGAGATATATCATATATATCCACATACATACATATATACTTACACATTTATGTGAATATAAATTTCGAGGCTTTATTTCAGATAAAGAAAAAGTCACTTTCTTTAGCTTAGGTAGTTAAGTCCATATAAACTTTAAAGGTGCCGGAGCAATAGCACAATGGGTAGGGAGCTTGCCTTGCATGCAGCCAATCTGGGTTTGATCCCCAACACTATATGTGGTCCCCCAATCCTACCAGGAGTAGCCCCTGAGTTTAGAGACAGGAATAATTCCTAACCACTGTCCAGTTTAGCCACCAAAGAAACAAAAAAAACCCTGAAACAATAGAATGACATATATACTTTAAATATCCAAATGTTAAAAGTACCAAAGTATTTTAAACAATAATGTTTTAAGTAGTTGTTTATAAAAAATAATGAATTATCATAAACAGGAATTTCTTTTAAATTAATTTAGTCGGTAGAAATATTTTATAAGAAAAAATTGATATTGAAGATAATATAACTTAAAATTACTTTTTAAATGTAGAATAGATAATCATTATTTATAAGAATTTTGGGTACTCATTTCTATGGACATTGGAACTGTAAAGAAGGACCTTTTAAAATTGTTATATAGTTTAGCAAATTTGGGCCAGAGGCATAGTACAGTGGGTAGGGCTTTTTCCTTGCAAGGGTCAATATAGATTCAATCCCTGGCCCCATATGGTCCCCCAAACACTGATAGGAGTGATCCCTAAATGCAGAGCCAGGAGTAAACCCTGAGCACCCCTGGGTGTGAAATGCTCCCCTTAACTCCCTCAAATTACAATTTATTCTTTATATTTGGAGCAACATCTGGCAGTGCTCAGAGTTTATTTCTGCTCTGCACTCTGGGACTCCTGAAGGGCTCTGGGGACTATGTGTGGTACAAGACATCAAAACAAGTTCAGCCCTATGCAAGGCAATATGCTATACTATTGCTGTACTATGATTCCAGGCCTTAACAAATTATTTTAAAGACTTTTCATTGGTTTTGTTTTTGAGTTAGTTTACATGCCTATAAATCAGGAGAGTAAGCCACTAGAATTTATAACTTATCAGCACTCTGCAATTACTCCGTTGTAAACTGAAAAGGGGGTCGCCATTTTATGGTGTGTGGAGTGCTTAAATTGAAGATCTGAGATGCAAGAAAGCACAGTCCTTCTGACAATGTACTAGAACCAATGATCAGTCCCAAATTGGGTGAAAGTTAACACTTTATTGTATAGCTAGCTAGTATGTGATCGGGCTGTATTTATTTCCTGTTGCATATTAGATTTTAAACCAAACTATGTCTTGTGAATTTTGAGTTTTTCTTAGAGGACAATGGCAAAATATTCATCAAAACACAAGAATCATTCAAACATGAATAAAACACATTTATTCATGTGTTTGAGTTATCTATACTCAGGTTCAGTACAAAAGTGAATGAAACAATCTCCTTGTCTTTGTGAATATTACAAGAATTAGATAAGTAAAAGTTATGAATTTACCTATTCCTTGTTTAAATCAACCTGAACTTAATTTGAAGAAAAAAAAATAAAAGGATAGATGTTCACAAATATTAGGGATGGGTAATTCAGGGGGAAAAAAAAACTAAGGCTTAAACCTTCCTGATAGTTTGTAAAGAACTAATCTTTCTTTTTCTCAACTTCTTTGTTCTTCTCCATTTTCCTCCAAATGGTTGTGACTTATGCTGCTGAGGTTTTACTTATTTGGAGTCCTCAGAAGGCTCAGGGTGCTGTGGGCAATACTTGGCCAACCGGGCCATGAATGCAAGGGCCAGAGAAAGTGATATATCAGAGAAAGAGAAATATCACTTTCTCTGGCCCTTTGGTGTTGCAGCTACTTGGGTAATGTGTTAGGAACTGAAGGTCTCCAGGCTACCTCTGGCATTGCTCTGGGGCATTCAGGACTGGCTCAGTGATGCTCTTGGGGCCATATAGAGCTAAGACTCTATCCTGGTTGGTGCCAACCATGAATATTAACTGCTGTATGGTCTCCAATCCTGATGGTGTTTTCAATAGTGTAGGTCAATAGTGAGAACTCATACATTCTATTTTTCACTTTCACTGCAGTACTCAATAAGGTACATAAGATATTAATTATTGTAAAATAGATATTGTTTTAAATTATATTGCCCAAATATATGATAATGTAAGCAGTTAGAGTACATTTAACCTAGACTACTCTAAGCTATAATGCTCAGTATGTGAGATATATAAAATGTGTTTTCAACTTAAGATATTTTCAATTTAAGATGTTTATCAAGACACATTGTAGAATGTGTGTATTCTAAAGAAATACTACAAATTCATAGTGACTGAACTTATTTTTGAAGAGACAGATTTGACAGATGGACTTTCTATATAAGCAGGAGGGTGGGTGTTGGGCCACACCCAATGGTGTTCAGTCTTACTCCTGGCTCTGAGCCCAGTGATCATTCTTCTTCGGAGGAACATATGCAATGCTGGGGATCAAACCTGGGTTGGCTGCATGCAAGACAGGTGCCTTAACCTCCTGTACTACCTCTACAGTTCCCAGATTAACTTTCATTTGAATTCAAGCCATTTAATATACACTGATTTTAATCTCATCACCTGCAACTCTGCATGTTGTTTCCTAGCTTTATTTATGTTACCCAATTAGGGACTCATAATTTGATAGGATCCAGTGGTAAATGAGCATGACAAATAAATGAAATTAGTCAAAATATAAATCCAGTTCATGACAAGACATTGGCACATGCTAGCAAGTATGCTTACAACGTATACATTTTATTTTAAGGTGTTAAAAAATCAAGCATGAATCCAAGATCTTCTAAAATGAGAAGGAAAATTCTGACTATTTTTATATATTTGGCCTCAAAGTCTTAAGTAGCTGCCAAGAACTGAAGAGTTATGGAAACGTTTACACATCAGAGAAAAAGTGAGACAGTCAAGAAACATATTCTGCAAGGTTAATTTGAGTTAAATTGAATTTTAAATTAAACGTTCAAATTACTCACCCATCTGAAATAGTATTCATAAATAAGCAAATAATAAATAAAATATCATCTCATAAACTATGCATTTCACTAGATAATTACTGAAATTTTCACCATCAGGTTCTAAAAAACTTACCCAGAATAGCTACCACAATGTCATCTTTGAGGATTTCAATGGAGCCTCTGGATAAGAAATAAAGTGCAGTAAGGACATCCCCACAGTGAACCAGGGTGTCTCCTGGAGGTGCATGGGTGGTTTTGAACTTCATTGCCAGAGCTCTAAGGCAACCTTTACTTGCCCCCCGAAAGGCTTTGCAATTTTGCAGCAAAGTCTGGTTGAGATGTAGACAAATGTCAGCTTGTAAGCATTCAGGAAAACCCTTTAGGACCTGAAGGGAAAAAAATAAGAATTTCATACTACCAGCGCACTGCGTGTTTCCACCTGAAATAAAGTATATTTCTTGCTCACATAACTGCAGGTGTAGCAATTGTCACACAGGAGTTCTTATAATGCTTCTATCTTGCCTACCTTAATGAATACTTGGTTTGCTAAACATGTCAGAATTTTAACTCAAATACTCATTCCCTGAATTAACTGCAGGCATTCAGACTAAACACAAATGCTCTCATTAAAATGTAATGCCTACAATGTTTTACATTGGTGCTCATTCCCTGCATTATGTTATGTAGCATCATACTGTGCACAGATATAATGCAATGTAACAATTAAATAAGACATAATTAATGAGAGACAGTCAGCCTTTGAATGAATCTCAATTTGGATTGCTATCTCTGGTATACATATAATTATGATTAGTAAAAATGAAAATTCTAAAATAGCCATCGTATTTGTAAATGTCATATGCCCAAGATTGTTAATGGCTCACAGTACTTGAAACATTTATGTTTCATATGTACCTTATTAATGCTAAATATTTTGATAAGCATTGAAAGTAGAGAAGTGGAAAGAGAATATCAAATGTTTTTAAAAGTGTAGTTCACTTTTCAGAAATGGAAGTTGTGACAGATTTTTTAATGTGTACATAAAACTTCTCACAGTATTGTTATTTTGACAGTTACTCAGTAACTAATTTAAAACTATGTAAATGCTTAAACAATGGCTTCTGACAATTGTTACTTATTTTAAACTGAATAAAATTTTATGTTATTTTTATAAAATTCCTATTATCCTATAGGTCAACAACACCAAATACTTACTTCACTTTAGGAATATTAAATAATTTAGGTATCATATGACTTTACATTCTTATGTTGATTTCTCCTGTCAGTCAAAATAGATTCATCTAAATATATTTTGGAGTACATGAAAGGGCATTCAATAGTGCCTAGTAATTCAGATTTAGAATTTCCTACCATTTGGGATCATTCTTTATAATTGTCTAACACAGCTAACGGTAAATAGAAATTATTTGTACAAGTACTTGAAATATATCTGACCCATAATAACAATTCAGATGAGATTATGTAAGTTAATGAATTTATTGCTATATTGAATACTAAGCAGCCATAGGGACCCTGCTTCTATAGGCCCATTGTGTGATGTAATTGGGCAGAATGAATGAAATAATACCAAGGGATCAATGAGTGACCTGACACACAACAGCCACTATTTCCCATCTTGTTTCCATTATTGTATAGTCACCCACAGAAAAGAATAAAGAGTATTTAGAAGAAAGTCCACATACTATGAGTCTGGTCATAAATGTACCAAAAGCTGACACTTGTGCTAGTCACTTCATTCATCTGTATCTCCTTTCAATATTGAAAATTGTCATGTTAACCACTAAATATTCCAATTGTCAGATAAAACTCACCCAACTATAAGAACTCAGAATTTTATACTGACATTTTGGTATTACCTAAATCAGCCTCAAAGAAAATGAGTCTTTGAGTCCAGAGAGACAGTACAGGTGTTTAGGCATATATCTTGCATGTAACCAACCCTGGTTAAATCCCCAGCCACACGTAGTTGCTTGGGCATTGCAAAATGTAGTCCTATAGGGCCTGATCAACACCATATACTCAGGCCCTCACACTCTACCTTCTTTGGGAGTCCTCCCAACTGTATCCCATTTGCTCTGACCCCTCCTCCTCCAAAAGAGAAATGCATGAATTCCTGGTCATTCAGCTAAATCTGACCTTCACTATGAGTTTCTGATTTATCTACATGATTAAATTCCTGCCTGATTTTTCACTTGGATAAATGATTACTTTTCTAATTTTGTCTGTTTCTGCCATTAGGCTGGAGTCTTTTTGATCTCTTGGTAGGGATTCTATATACCAAGACTTTCTCATGGAAACCTAGGTTTCTGATTTTCTGATTCTATCAATTCAAATGTTTACATCGTATTATTTGGCAAGTGGTTCCAGATTGAAATTAAACTCAGTTTGGACACTATTTGCTGAAACAATGGCACCACTCTATTTAGGGACACTATAGTAGAAAAACTTTTCATTTGATTTTTTGTCCTGAGCCCATTTTCATGGCTTCAGCATAGCTCTCACATGTCCCCATAAGAAAAAAACATAAACAAAATTATAGCAAATAAGGGATCTGGTGTACCTTTTTTAAATTTTGGTTACTATATAGTTGGAATGAGAATACTCATTTTGTATCTGATATTGCTGAAATTTTCTTTTAAGTTTCTCACTTTTATTTTCTAACAAAATAATTACAGGAGAAAAAATTAGGTGCTTGTTTGTAAGCACAATTACGTATGCACACTTTGAGTTAGAAAATACAGATGAGATCGATGCAGAGGTGCTTCATTTCTTTAGTATTGCATGAATTTTAGGAATGAGTTGAAGTCCCAGTTAGATCACTTACTACTTACTAGTTGGGGTTCTGGTTAAACCACTTAATTATTTCACAAAAGTCAGTTTCCTTTATTTAAAAAAAAAAGTAATGATATCACTTCTCATAAATGTGTGCAGTTTTATATATAATTTATGTCAATATTTATGTGCATGAGATATTCAATAAGTTTTTCATTATGACTTTTCTCTCCTTGTTCTTACTTTTTCACATACATTTATGTGAAGATTCAGCATATTCTGTTTAGCTAGTTATTGAGAGCTATAATTTCTATTGTGATTTCCTCTTAGGTGTCATTGGTATAAAGGTAGTACACCACTAAGTTTCGTGTCTCTTTGACTCCATAGGGTTTAAGTAATTGTGCTTCATAACTTCAGTAGAGTTTAAGAACTATTCTCATCTCTTTTAACAATTATTTCCTAAATCTGACTTTTGCTCAATTCTTTGGTTTACTTACACTTAGGTTTACATTGTGAGTTGCCTTACATCTTTTTTAAAAGTAGGCCGTCAACTAAATCTATTTACAAGTATTCTTGCAATTTCAGTATTCATGGATTCACTCACAAAGCTTTTGGTGAATGTGGAAAATATTTTCTCCTCTCAAGTGTCTTTATTAGCTGTAGTCATCTCCCAAAGGACATCCTATTAAGAACAGTAAGCGCTAGAAAGAGTAACAGGAAGTTGGAGGTATCTTGAGTGCCATGGAAAAGTCTTTGCGCCTGCTGAAATACAGATTCCGGAAAGAAGGACTTGTCTCTTATTTACTTTAAAGAATTCTTCGATGGTGTTAGATTTTATTGAGCTTTCTTACTATTCTTGTTAGTAACTAGATAACTCAAGTAAATGCAACAAAAGTTAATATTTATTAAGTAATATCTTAAGAAAAAAAACACACCTGGCACTGGAGTGATAATACAAGGATAGGGTGCTTATCTTGTATGGTTGGCAATGGGCAATGGAGATTCAATCTCCAACTTCTTATATGGTCCGCAGTATAGTCAGGAGTAATTACTGAGTCATGCTAGGAGCAACACTTGAGCATCACTAGTGTGTGCCTCCAAAACAAAATGAAACAAAACAAAAAGTTCTAGAAGCTTTAAACTAGCAGTTTTGGATTATTTATTAAATTAAAGGCACTTTCAATGAAAAATTAGATGGGGGTATGGTGCTTCCAATAGGTCAACCTGTACCTGTGGGATGAATGCATCAGCAGTCTGATGGTACCTTCAGATTTCCTGATCCCCCAAAATTGCCCCTGTGCCTTTGGCCAGACCCCAACAACTTGGGACTGTTTATCAAGAAACTAAGTAGCCAAAAGTTAGGTATGTGGGAGCCATGCCCAAAAAAACACCTTCAGCTCAGCTAATACAAGCTCATTTATTGGCCTTATTTCAGAGACCCATAGATAAATCTCGAAAGAGATCAAAAGCCACAGTTAATCTTGGACCCGTGCATGGCTGAATAGACTGGGATAAATAGGAGGAGGACAGGTTGGCCTGTGCCTGCCCAGGCATAGCCCCCAGCCGCTTGCTTCCACAATCCAAAATTGCTGCCATACCCCCAGACTGACTCTACCATCTCAGGATGAACCTCAACAAGATATAATCTGCTGAAAATTCAGATGTGTGGGTTTTGTGATTAAAATTTCTAGACTAGCACAAATTTGGGATGGGCTATCTCCCCCCACTTCCCAATAGACATGAAAGCACTGGCAGTCACCTCCCTGAACCAACTCCAGCACAACCCTGTAAACTCTAGTACTGGCCTAAACTCAAAGACCCATAAATAAATCTCAAGAGAGATCAAAAGCCAGAGACACAGTAGCGAGTACTGGAAGACATCATAGAGCCAGAGATCTCTTCAGATCCCATAACAAGCCAATTTCACTGGGGCACCCCAGATGGAGCAGGAACTGTCTCCTTGCCTACTCCAGATGGAATCCCGGTGACCAAGAGCAAGGTGACAAGCAAGGCCCAGGTAAGTGGGTTCCAGGACTAAATCTCCATGCCATATGACCGCATAGGAGTGGGGCTGTCTCTATCCAACTCTCCACCTGCTCATGAACCTGGCTATCACACACAAAATGTGCCTCCAGGCGCCATCTTAGTGAACCAACAGTCCTGGTCCAGAGATGCACAACTGAATCTCCAAACGGATTAATGCTCTACTGAAATGTCCCTGGAACCCAACCATTTACAATCTAGGATTCTAGAAGCGCACAGCCTTGGCATCCAGGATATTCAAAATGAGCAATGGACAATAAATGAACTAGGATCTGCCCCTAGTAGACAGGCTCAAATGGTGGTGGGAAAATTTGAGCAAATCATAATGCCCAAAAATAGAGAAAGAGTATTGGGGAAATTGCCTGCTATGGAGACAGGGAGAGGACTGGAATGGGGGGATATACTGTGGACATTGGTGTATATGGAAGTGTGCACTGGTGGAGAGATCAATGTTCCATCATTATATGGCTGAATCTCGAACATGAAAGCTTTGTAACTGAATCTCATGGTGATTTAATAATAATAAAAAGTGTGGAATCCATGCCCAATTCAATAAATGTAATCAATGGCTGACTAAGTAGTAGTACCTAAAAAAAAAGAAAAGTTAGAAAAAAGCTATAATGAAAGAGCTTAAGAAAAACATGAAAAAAGAAAAAAGGGGATAGCATTAAGTGATATTAATTAGGGTACCTTTCAATATTGATTTAAGTTGTGTTGCTTTCCTCCCTTGCTACTCATAGATTTTTCACTTTTTAAAAATTTAAATCAGGTTTGGTTCTTTTGAGAGCAACCTAATTTGAAACTAACATTTGGCACTGAAAAGTCAGCATTTTACTGGCACCAGAAGATCCAACAGCAAAAAAGTAGCTATGTCACTTACACAAGTATAATCCAGGACACAAATAATTTCAGTGATTGTTACTATTACTTCCATTGTATCACTGTATCACTGTCATTCCATAGATTTTCTTGAGCTGGAACCATTAACGTCTCTATTCTTCTCAGCCCTGAACTTTTAGCAGCCTCTCCTTACTTGTCTTTTCCAACGATTGGAGGGTCTTTCAGGGTCAAGGGAATGAGAACTATCGTTACCTATCGTTATTATAATTAGTAATTATACCTATTGTTATAATTACTTTCACTACTTTCTATAAAACCTTCTGATTATCAGTATTGAAGTTGTGAAGTTTATGGCACTGTTCAACAAGAACCACAGTTTTATTTAACTAATTTGATTTCATCCAGAGTAAGTTTCATGTCTTTTCAATTTAAAAGCAGTTTTCACTCTTAGAAAATGCACTTAGAAAATGTTTATTTACTAAATAGCACAATGTACCCAGTGGTGTATAACAATAAACAAAATAGTTAAAATATATTTGGGTCTTAAACATTTGTATAATGCTCACATTAAAAAACAAAATTTATAGAATTAACCATAATTTCCCATGCTTTTTCAATGCCAATATGAACATTTACACTAATGGTTTTTCAAATGCATCCCCAAGATAACAGTTAAGGTGATCAAAACCAATATTTTTTCTTTTTATTATTGGCTGGTATAGAGGAAGATTTTTGTTGTTTGGTTGTTCTTGAGACCACATCCAGCAATGCTCAGAGCTAATTTCTAGATCTGTGTTCAGGGATAATTCTTGAAACCTCTGAGGACCATAAGGGGTGCCAGGAATTAAATCTTTGTGTGCCACATAATAGACAAGTTCCTAAACTATTATTCTATTTATTTGGCCCAAGGGGAATATTTTAAAAGTTCTTTAAAATCACCTCATATATATTAGACCCCCAAGTTTAAGGGTGTACAATATCACATTTTTTTGTTTTGTTTTTGGGTCACACCCGGCGATGCACAGGGGTTACTCCTGGCTCATGCACTCAGGAATTACTCCTGGCTGTGCTCGGGGGACATATGGGATGCTGGGAATCAAATCTGGGTCGGCTGCATGCAAGGCAAACGCCCTACCTGCTGTGCTATTGCTCCAGCCCCTACAATATCACATTTTTTAATGATATAAATTCATAAGAATATTTATAAATATAAAGGTGCCAGAATAATAGTACAGCTGGTAGGGCATTGACTGAGATAGATTTGACCCCACCCAGCATTACAAATGGTCTCCCCAGTCTCTCTAGGAGCAATCCCTGAACACAGGGCTAGGAGCTACATTGGACATAGCCCCATAAGCAGACAAAATAAGATCAATGTCATACCACTTAAATAAATGTATGTAAAATATTTTAGGACTCTCAAATTATGAGACAAATAAGATATTTATTGTTTTAAATAAGTATAAATTTGATACTTTCTAATATTTTAAAAGAAATAACCATTGCTTAGTAAGAAAGCATCTAAATTATAAAGAAAGTCAAACACAAACCCAGTAACTACAAAAAACATGATAGCATTACTAAATCAAAGTAAAACTGAAGAAATCATATGAAGAGCAAAACATAAATAGAAAATTCAGTATTATTTATTAAGAAGGCTCAAATATTAATTTAGATGTATTTTATCTACTGTTAAACATGCTTCAAAAATATATACATGGTAGTATATGCAAAATACCATAAATGTTAGAATTATACTATTTGCAATTATGTAGAGTTTGTATTCAAATTTTCTCTACATTGAACAATGATATATAAATGAATGGGTGACAAAGTTAACTTAAGCCTGCAAATTTTGTTTTGGTAGGCATGCTCAATAAAATGACATTATTTTCATAATTTTATAAGTAAATCCTTAAGTTGAAGCTTATGTATTTATACTAAATGAACAGTGTCATCTATCTTATGTATTGGGTTTTAAGTTAAAAAACAGTGTGATTGTGTTTTATAATTTGGGAAATATCACTGGAGTTTTCTCAATGAATTTTAAGTAGAAGAGCATCCCCATTAATATAAATTTCTAATGTGATAGTATTTTTTTCATATTTATATGCATTATACCTTCCAGTGAGATATGTTTTATTATTAAATTTACACCAGGTAAACTTTTTTTATAAAAGAGTTTCAATATGACTTTTTCTTTTCACAGTAGCAAAATATTTGGTGGCTACAAAATGAGTTTTATAGTAGTATTAAATCTGAATTCTCTTCTCCAGTGATCAGCTCAAATTCTCTTTGTTTTTATGCTCTTGTCCACACGTCCAAGTGATGAATGAACACTTGGGTTGAGAAAAAGTTATTTTCTTATTTAGCTTTTACTCAGATGCTTATACAAAAGTATTTTAAAAATACAATTAGAACTTATTGATAATAAGCTTTATTAGCTCCTTAAGCTTAAAACACAAGACTCAATATTTGCTATTTCTTGGCTTCACTTAAACACTGCTTCTTGTGGTGAGGACACTTTTAAGTATTTGTTTAAAAATCAATCAATAATAGATACTTTACCAGACTCCTTCAATGGTGATTAAGCTCTCATATTTGCTTTCACAAAGGGTAAAAATATGTTCTCTATAATATTCCCTACTTAGAATTGTGAAGAACTAGAAATTTATGTTACAATGGATGGCTTTTGATTTGTTTCACTCAGTATAACTGCTTAGGGAGAGAGTCATAAAAGCAGGTAGCAAATGGCATATTTATAGACAATTTGAGTGTGACAAATGATTCTTCTAAATAGCAAGTTAATTAGCTGAATGCCTTTGCTAATTGTGATGACTGACAATAGAAAATTTTCTGGGAAAATTCTCTGGGCCATTGCATACACTTAATTCTGAGCAAATTAGGATTAATCAAAAATAAATTAATGCTTTGTATGAAACACTAAACCTCAGGCCTGGCTACCACACAGATTATACAGGTAAAAAATATTCTAAAAATTATTCTAATATTCTAATAATTAAAAAAATATTCTGATGTAAAGTATCACTGTCACTGTATCACTGTCATCCCGTTGCTCATCAATTTGCTCAAGTGGGCACCAGTAATGTCTCCACTGTGAGACTTTTTCTTACTGTTTTTGGCATATCAAATACACCACGGGTAGCTTGTCAGGCTCTGCTGTGCGTGTGGGATACTCTCAGTAGCTTGCCGGGCTCTCTGAAAGGGACGAAAGAATCTAACCCTGGTCGGCCGCGTGCAAGGCAAATGCCCTACTTGCTGTGCTATTGCTCTAGCCAATAGTAAATTCAGTATAATCTCGCATTATGATGTAAATTTTTCTTCTCTTAAAGCCAAATTCCTTATAAGAAATATCTATATATATTTTGCATCTCCCTATCTTTAAACGCACCACATACACATACACACTTGCTTTTTCACTGACTAATATCAGGGACTTAACGTTCTATCCCTCTGAGTGTCTCCAGGGCCCCCACAGTCCCAAGGCCACCCCATTTCCAGACCCCTCCCACCCTCCCTTTCCTTCTGGCCACCATGTCTTTGCCAAATCAGGAGTTAGCTGAGTGAATACTTGATATGTGTGATTCCAGGGATGCTTGCATGTATGCACTCTTGCAAGCATGCACCCTCAGCCATGCATACTACTCTCCCTAGATATCACTCCAAGAAAAACATGGAGGAAACAAAATAGTAAAAGCATAGCTAGGGAGAGCAGGATCACATAGTGTTGGATATTAACCCTAAGTGCTTTAGGCTCTATCAGTGAATTGTCTCCTTTCCTCCTCCTAGAGGAATTTAAATTACCCTTGCTAGCATCCCTAACTTAGTTAAAGTTTATCTGTAATCTTTCCCTTGTATTTTACCTCACATTGTCACAGTACCCATGTCAATTTCGATTGCTTGTAAAACAAAACTTTCTGGTAATTCTGAACTTGTATCGATACTGCTTTGTACTTGAAGTGCTATAAATTTGTACTTGTTTAATCACAGAAGGACCATTACTGCTATGCTCCTAATATTTGGGAGTTGACTGACTCTGAAATATATCTGCTCCTGGGCATAATTACTTGGTCATAACTACTTGACTCAGGCTTCAGTTTCTATAGTTCCTGACACCACCACCGTGGGACTGGGATGGACCCGGGGCGAGTGGCAAAACTACCCGGCAGCGAAATGGGACATTCTAGAAAGCATAAATGCATGATTTTCATGCAAACTGTTACAACTTTAGAGACAGGACCCCCTGGGGAAGGACTAGCTGAACTGGCCTGAGGACTTAGTCTGGGATTTAAAGTAAAAGCCTTGTTTGCTCTCAGCCCAGAGAACTAAGTGTTGGAATCTTTGTCTCTTATTGTGTTTATCCAAACAACTGCAAGTATTGATAACTTATATAATTAGAGGGAAACATAAAAGCAATGTAGTTGTCCCTGGGAGACAGAGTGTCTCCTGGGTTGATCTCCCCAAAAGAATTTCCTCTGCCAAATGTAAATGAAAACCACACCTGTGCTTACCTCAACCCCCCTTTAGATGTTCTATAAGTATGCTAGCAACTGCATTAAATTAACCATTTTCACCATCTGACTGTGGTCCCCAGCCTCCCCGTCTCCCCGTCTCTCTGTGTCTCTGTTGGGGAGCCCTGGGGAGGTGGGGAGGAGGGGAGGTGGCTCAGGGTTACCGAATGAACACACGTGTCCAGTAGCAGCTGCAGCCACCCCAGGATCATAATTTTCTTTTTTGTGTTTACATAGGATTTTTTTCTTTGTGATTATCTAAATTACCCAAGGTGATATAGACACAAATACTATTTTATACTTCTGAATTTTCTTTTGAGTTTTTGGACACGGCTTAGGGCTTACTCCTGGCTTTACACTCAAGGATCATTCCTTCAGGCTTGGGGGACCCTATGAGGTGTCTGGGATTGAACCCAAGCAAGG
Organism: Sorex araneus; assembly: GCF_027595985.1. Lineage (NCBI taxonomy): Eukaryota > Metazoa > Chordata > Mammalia > Eulipotyphla > Soricidae > Sorex > Sorex araneus. The sequence continues at coordinate 196,279,681 of NC_073313.1, forward strand.
CAAGCACCTTACTCACTATAGTATCTCTCCAGCCCCATATACTTCAACATCTTTTTCATTACTTTGTAGGGGTGGGGGAGTGCAGTGTTGGGCCATGCCTAGCAGCATTCTTGGTACCGTTCTTGACTCTGAGGTCAGGAATTACTCCTGGCAATGCTCAGGTAACCTGTGTGGTACCAGGGATTTGAACCAGGGTTCCAATGGCATAGCTGCTTGCAAGACAAGTGCCTTTCTTCCTGTACTCTCTCTCTCTCTGGACCATACTTCTAAAGCTCATACTCTAGTTCAGGGCATAAGCTAGGGTCAGGGAGGTAACTCTCAGGTCTGGAGCATATGCCTGGCATGAACTAGGTAGCAGGCACATGAACTCCATGGGCCCCTGAGCACTGCAAGGTGTGACCCTGGTAACTACCTGCACAGCTGGGTTCAAGCAGCACTGCCCACAATGGGGCAAAGTATTATTAGGAGTGAGTGACCACCCAGATCCTGAGCACTGCTTTTGAGCCCCCCACCTCCATAAAACCTTCAAAATTTAAATAATAAACTAAGATAGTAGGAAGACTTCAACACACATTGTGATAAGTAAAGCAATATGGAAGAGCTAAGAAGTCTGTGTAAAGAGGAAAGTGTAACGGGGGTAGTCAGATCTGGCCCCCAATCTCCCCTTTACTGATTAAAAAAGTGCAATTTCTCATCAAAGAATGAGGATAGTAAAAGCTACAATGAGTGATCCTGAGAATTTAGCAAAACAGGGGACACGGAAGCTAGTACAGAGAACATGTTCGAAAGTGCTTAGTTGCCTTATAGGGAAGGAAGCAGCAAAAACTAACTCCTGATATAAAGTATAGGTTTGTTATTTTATAACATTTTCTGATTTTGTATGTCATGTGAGCATTTAGCATTTGATAAATCTTTCGCACTTACAAGATACTAAACTTTTTTTGTTGTTTCCAGAAACCAATGTTCTTTCTTAGTGAGTCTATGATTCTGAAATAATCTTAGGTCATATTACTTCTACCATTATGATTTATCATTAAGGAATAGGAGACATTTTTATCTTTTCATTGGTTTACCACATTATCATTTGTGGTTGACTACTGATTAAGATAGGTGGATAATGTTTGTAGTTCTGAATATACAAATAACAAGGCTGAAGTTAAATTGCCTTTGCAAGCTACTTCCTTATTTTACTTTGATGTGATTGATGGTAACTGGGAATAATTCTATTGTGTAAGGTAATCACATCTGACTAGATTGTTGGCAAAGCAGAATATATCATATAAATATAAATAGGGACCTTTATAAATCTTGAACTTATTTTTTTGTGTAAAACTTGTCAACATTTATTACATAGTTACATGATTTAGAAAAAACATAGAAAATACACAAAAAAGACTTATTGATTTTGTGTTTGAATCATAGAGGTTTAACTCTAGGCATTATCTGGTTCTTTGTGTAAATCACTATGTACTAATGGGAGGAAGATGGTACCTTAATAAGTTTTCCTAAGATCGGAACATTATCTCAAAGTCTATTCATTATTCTATTTTTGCATATATAGAGATAACATAGAGAAAAACTATTATCTTTTACAATAGCAATAGCAATCCACTTGCACAATATCATCATTACTCTCTAACTCATTCTTGCCCATGATTTAGTTGAGGTCAAGTCAAAGTTAGCATGTCCTAAAAACAAAGAAACACCACAGAGTTACATAATACCATCTTCTCTTCCCTGATTCTCTAGCTTCTAAGTAAGGATGCAGATGTTTCTAACTATTGATGTGTTTTAGTACTGCAGAGAATTGTAATTATGAGAAAATTGGGAAAAGTTAATTTATATATTCATATATGTTTACATATGTACATATATATTAATCTATAGCAAGATAAACTTTATTAGTAAGCAGGGGAAGTGAAGCAAAGAAGTGTTTTCACTACTTCAGTGTGGTAATTTTGCAAAGATCAATTTTTTATGTAAAGCCCCAACTTATATTTATTTTTTCTCTTGGCTCAGAAGTTGTAAAGATCCCACTGCTACTGAAATTGCTTTTCTCAGAAGCAATATGGTCCTGGTTATAAACTCCTTTCTAATGACTGTTGGAGAATGGGATGATTGGTCTGCCATTCATGAAATATAAATGAGCACATACAATGTATATGTATAATATAAATACTTGAAAATATATGTCTTATTTTTGATACTATTCATTTCAGGGTGCTCCAGAGTATCTTTTCCGGTATCTGTGATTTTCTTGTTTTGTTTTGCTTTGGGGCCCCATGCAGTGCTCAGGACATGTTCCTGGCTCTACACTCAGTAATTACTTCTGGAGTGCTCAGGGAACATACAGGGTGCTGGGGATTGAACAAGACTTGGCAGCATGTAAGTCAAATGCCCTACCAATTATATTATTGCTCTGGCCCTATTTGTGATATTTTTGAGCCTTTATGGAAAACAGACAGTAAAAAGTATAAAGTACTTAGACCTGACCCTTTCTTTAGTACCAATTCACCTGTATTTGTTAGACAGTCTAACATACTCTAGGCTTTAACCTAAGTCTAGAGTATGTTCACAAGTCTTGCAAATCAGACATTATTCGCAATGCTTTCCACACCTGCACTGTTAATTCTGTGCCTCTCTTTTTTTCAGATCATTACAGCTCAAACAAAAAATATTAGTCTAAATTACAAAGATCATCTTTTTGAAATTCTGTTCCTAGCTTGCTTTTTTGGGAAGGCACACCAAGTCCTGCTCAGAGTTTACTCCCTTTTCTCTTCTCAGCGATCATTCCTGGTGGTGCTCAGGAGACCATATGTGGCATGGAGTATTGAACCCAGTCCAGTCACATCAAAGAAAATATCTTCACCCCTGTACTGTCTTTCCTGCCCACTGTCCCTATCTTTATATATGACTTTTTGTTTTGTGAAAAATGATTCGATATAGGATCTTAGCTCAGTTAAATGATAGTCTGATATGAGGGCAACACATTTTAAGTAATTTTATTGCAGCTTTAGGATACTCTATTCAAGGGATTTAATAGACCTTATTTATCAATTTCCATATATAACAGATAATTTGATAAAATATAAGGGATAATAAAAACAATATGTCAGAAACTTTGCAAATTGTGATTTTTATACCTTATAGGTTTTGATGTCATAAGGGTAGTTTTTATCTTTATTGCTGACTTGGACATAACTGAAAGAACTTTATATAAATGAAAAAAATCTTGTCATTATGTATATCAAAGCAGTCCATAATAAGAACAGATTTGATTGTAATGGTCTGGTACAGATGGATTACTTAAAAAAGAATTGAGCATGAACATGACAAAAAAGTCTCTACTGGAGTATAGTTTATTGATAATGTAGATATAAAGCCAATGTTAATAGCAGAGGCTATTCTGAGAAATAGTGTTGCTGGAAGTGAAGGAAGTCAGATTTACATTTGCATGCTAATTAATATTACATCAGTCCCCAAGAAAAATTTCTGTTATACAATATTCCATTATTTATACTTTTTCCCCAATTTTCCTTGGTTTCTTTCTTCAAGTCTATTATTAATGTATGCCTTGTCACTTAAAGCCCAACTGTGATTCTAAACATTTTCAATCTACAGGGTTAATTGGTTAAATATCTAAAACTTCTTCCCTTTCACTACGGTTTTGTAATTCCTTCTTTCTGAGACTGCATCTAGACTGCGTTTGATCAAGGAGACTGAATCATGTAGCACAAGTGCCACAGAGTTTTCTCTGTACTCAAAGCTTCACCTTTTCTCCTTTCTTTCCAATATTTAAGGAAGATTTGTCTATTTAACCTGCTAAAGAATGCTTCTCTCTTCCAGGTTTTGTCCTAGCTTTTTCCTGTATCTTGTCAAAATGTTCTCAATGACTCCAGCTAAAAATATATTTGACTCTTCCTCTTTTATTCCCTAAAATAAAATTCACAGTTGTTTCTGGATTAGTTACCTTAATTTGAATGCCTTGTAATTTCCCAAATATGTGCCTTTTCTCATGTCTTTGACTTTACCTGAAATGGTCCTTTTTTGTTCTCTTCCATTAACAATTCTAACACTCACGTGGTCTTTAAATAATACTCTATGAAGAAGCAGATGTTCCATAAAGGAGAATCAGAGGTCAACAACAGACAGCAAGAAAGTAAACGGGTCAGTAGAAAACTTAGAATTTCCATTGTTCAAACAGAAAACCTCCCACGATAATTGTTTTATACATTTAACATATTTTCTGATGCTTTAAAATATTTAAAAATAAATTCAATGAACTTTCAGAGAGGTAAAGTGACTTGCCCAAGATTAGTGACAGATTGATTGACACCAAGTGCTTTGATCAACTGAATTCTAATTTCTTCTTTCTATTATCCAGATATTAACAAGAAACTTATTTAGGTAACTATCAAAATCCTTCTTTGAATTCTCATTAAGACTTTTCTTTCATGTCAACAAAATTTTGAATTATATTTGGTTTTTTATGTAATAAGTAGCTTATTTCTCTCCATCGAGAATAATGTATAGCCTATTGTTATTGTGAACCTTCTTCCTTCAAGATACAATCTTGTGAGTGATGTGAGAAAAACCTGATTTTATGCTGACTTGCAAAATTATTCTTAGTTCTTGTCAATGTTTGAGCTAAAATCAACCTTGGCTAATGTCAGAAAATTTCAAATTGTGTCAGAGATTGCTTTGATTTGAAAAGCTTCCTTGAGATGCCATTAGTCCTAATCCAATAAATTATCATCTTCCAAATAGTTAAATTTCTAAATTTAAGGATTTTTTAGAACTGAAGTACAGAACTTGATGAGATAGTATTTACTATTATTAAGCCTGACTTCAAATGTAAATGACCCTTTTTTAATAAGCTTCTCATCCTGATCCTTTCCCTTTAATGATTTAGTTTAGCTAAAAGGGAGTACTTTGTATTCTCAGAATACTTTTGGTTCTGGAACATTTTGGAAATAGGCACTTCACAAAAGCACAAGATGTAGAGAATAGGACTATGGCTGCAGGTTTGAGCTCAGTTCTTTACCATGTTTTGTGATTTATTAAGGAATCAAGTACTTTGAATTATATAATGTAATTTTGGATTAGTTCAGGGTTATTTGAAATCTTGAATCTCATTTGGACACTAGGAAACAGCAAAAATGACAATTAAGATATTTCATGAGAAATTATACAAGATAATGTGAAACACTAAAACAAAATACAACAGTTTAATATACTTTTATGTGCCATAATACATAAATTTAAATCACTTTAAATTATTTAATTTATAATAATCTAACAAGAGTCATGGATTTTCACAATGTAGTTTATATGGTAAAAATTCCACTTAGGTATTTTTTGGGTGGTGGGGGCGGAGCACAACAGGCAGGCAGTGCCTAAGGCTTATTTCTGGTTCTGTGCTAAGGGATCATCCCTGGAAGTGCTCAGGAAACCATACGTGGTGCTAGGGATTTGAACTGGAATAAGTGGGATGCAAGGCAAGCACCTAAACTTCTGTGCTCTCTCTCCAGTCCTAGATTTCATTTTTAACCTGTCATAGGCTTTTTTCCAATTGACTTTGCTTTGCATTTTGTGTTTATTTTGTAAGTATCTTCCATTTACTGAATTTCCAGAGTTACCTTGCATTAATATTTTTCACTCACTTTTAAGTCACAAGATGAGAAATTTGAACACTGTATTACAAAGAAGTTCGTGCAAAGTCAAGCTCTCAAAACCACATGCAAGATTCCGCACATGGTTTAGAGCTCACACACTACAGGATCATGTTATAACAGGCATGCAGATGAGAGGGAAGAAAAGATTCTATATTATGAAAATAGAGGATGATGAAAGAGAATGACATTTTCTTAATGACAATCATCTAATGCAAACCGTATACCCATAACCTTGGCCAAAGTGGAGTTAAGGACTAAAAAAGTAACTTTCTATGGGTAATGGGAAACTGTATAATATTGGAAGTCAAGCCATTGGTAAATTAAGGATATCTATTCTATACGTGGCCTCTTCCACTTAATCTTCCCCAGAATCTTCATTTGTATTTCCTCTGCTATATCATGCAAAAAAAATCAGTGCTAATGCTGGAAATTATTTAACAAGCGCTAAACCTGACAGATAACAAGGGTCTTCTCCACAATTTACACGAGTATTAAATTGGATATAAATACCTCCTGTTCTTACCGGTGGGTGTTGTGATTCCATGTATTAAGGTGTGAAGCAGACAGGAAAGAGATAAATCTTTCATAAGTACATTGCAAATAGGCAAGTGGTATATAAACCATATTCATAGGTAATAAAATTAAACAATGAAAGGTAAATAGTTACAAAGTAGACTTTACCACATTTTTTTCCCACAAAACGAGTTATATGGAGTGGGGCAGGTACAATAAGTAATTGTTCTATTACTGGCAATGAAGTAATGTTGAGTATGGAATGAAGAAAACTGAGTGACGAGTGTTTTCATTAAAAGTTCTTGAAATTACTTTAGCCAACCCAGCATTAAAGAATGCCCAAGAGTTACTGAATGTAAATTTTTCTTAATAATATAGATGAAAATATATAAAATTATCAAATTGTAGGTGTCTCCTTTTGAGATTAAGGTTATAGTTGGGTGACATCAATTAAATAAATCTTCACAAGTAACAGTGGAATAATTAAAAATAATTCATGGAATTCATTTATAGTTTTTCATAAAATGTAATTAATAAGTTACTTAATTAAAATTTACATATGATATGGCTTTATCAGTCAAATAAATCATAAATATAAACAATAAGCTTATCTATATATATAAAAATATCTTTCAAATTGGGCAATATTTGCAACGTTTTCTCTACTTTCCCTTCTAATTTTGAGTTTTTGCCTTTTTTGTTAGACCAATACTGGCCAAGTGAAAAATCTGAATCTAAATTGCACCGAGTTCACTTAGGGAAAAAAAAAAGTATTATCCTTTTAAGTTCATCAAATGTAAGTAACTTTATTTTCTGAAGAATTACTAGAAACAGGGTCCATTCCCAATGGATGAGTAATTGATGGAATGAACTACATTTAATAAGATTGTAGTGAGTCTGTAATGTGTCTTAGAACTTAGATTTGTCTTTACTCAAGTTCTCTATAGATAAATATAGTTGAAATAATGAATATACCTATTCTGGTAATAAAATAACTCTTTGAACTGCAATAAAGTTATAATTGTGTTTATTTTTGAGCAGTGAAAGAAAGGGTAAGCGTTAGGAAAATGATTTATGAAAAGTACATGTCCAACTTACTTAAGTTTATAAAGTAATTCATATTTACCCCTTAAATGTAAATATGCATTAAACCAGGAACAAAATAAAGGCTCAAGTAAATTGTTTAGAGGAAATAATATCCTTAGTGGAAATACGAAATGTTATATTATAAAATATTTGACATAAATAAGGCTTCTAAACTCTCTACAAGTCCTCAAAATAGCTATTCTTTTAAAGAATGATGACTTTGGGTCTCAATTTGGGCATCATATTTGTTACTGTTAACTTGCCAAATCTTAATACTCAGGGTTCCATCTAATAATTTTTTATGTTGCCAGCTAATCCATGTGTTGAAAGTTCAAATTTCAGCACAGTAACGTTCTTTCTAACTTAAAGTGGGAACTCTACTACACATAGTTATATCAGTTTGCATCATGTTATAATGCCTTTGCCACACAATATAACTAAATATAGCACCATGCAATGTCATGAGTTGAGAATGAGACACTATCTCCAGGGGAGAAAATAAACATTGAAGAGAGGAAAACAAAAGCAAGGGGTTCAAAGCTGAAGGAAAAATATTTTTTTTTTCTATTTTGGCTTTAACGATATGCTTACGGTGCTTACGTTTTGGAAAATAGAAATACATACCATATTCATGTCAATGCCATTGGTGTAAGTCCATGCATGCTGGAAATATTCTTCTAGTCGTTGCCTCAGAGGGTTGGGTATTTGGTGAAAGCGAATAAATTCTTTCACTCGAAGCATCTGCATGTGGTACCTGGCAGTTCCCGAGTACAGTCTTTGGATAATTGCAGACACATTTCCAAATATACTTGCATACATTAATGCTGGATTGGAGAAAAAACAAAGCTATGGGGTAGGACTACACTGGCCATATTATATTTTGACACAAATTTATGAGACATTTTATTATTTCAGAGAAGATTCATCACTTACTTACAAGAAGGGGAAAATAAGATAAGCTCATATTGTTGTACATTTTTAAAGTCTTGCGATATATCTTTAGAGGGAAAGTATCTAAGTTTATCACGTATCCTAAATTAAAGTAAAAATTCAGGTTGCTTATAACACCAAAAGCTAATCTGAAGTATTTATTGCTAAAGATAAATCCATTAAGAATAAACATTGTATTTGCAGTGTAATAAAATGGTATGCTTTATGATTACTTACCTTAGATATGTTTTCTAGGAAAAACTGGTCTTACATAAGGAAAATATACTTTGAGGGATTTTATTTTTATTTAATTATTTATTTTTTGCTTTTTGGGTCACATCCAGTGATGCACAGGGATTACTCCTGGCTCATGCCCTCAGGAATTACTCCTGGTGGTGCTCGGGGGACCATATGGGATGCTGGAAATCGAACCTGGTTTGGCCACATGCAAGGCAAATATCCTACCCGCCGTGCTATCACTTTAGCCCCTTTGAGGGATTTTAAAACCATTTTTTTACTAGCCAATATACAGAATTAAAAAGTTTGTATTTCTATCTCTCAGTAGAAACCTACTCTTTTAATATTGAGAATTTGATATAAGTCAATATTATTTAAAAGACTTTACATTTGATAAAAACTGGTAAATTATTTTAAGGAATTTAGAGTTTTCTTAGAATTCATTTTACATAATTTTTAAAGTTAACTTTCATGGTACCCACAGAAACATATTTCTGGTTTAGAAGATTAGACTCGTCTTATTTTTATATGGAAAAATATACTATCTTTGTTCTTTGTTCTATGCGAAAATTAATTTTCTAGATAATCCTTGCTATATATTCAATACTTTGGTTACTATTTCTTTTTAGTGCTTCTAAGAATAAGTCCTTATGATTTAGCATCAGCTTTTTCTGGTGGGGAAGAAGGACACAATCATCAGTGCAAAGGGTTTACACCTGGCTCTGTGTTCAGAGATTATTTCTGGTAGTGCTTGGGGAACCATATATGGTGCTGGGGACCAAATTGGGTGGACTACATATAAGACCAGTCTTATTATTTTGGGTCTATTGTTTTTTAAGTATAGGCAATTTGTATCATTCAAAACTCTGTCCATGCCCAAGAGATAGTACAGTAGGCATGGCACTTGTCTTGCAAGAAGCTGACCGGGGTTGGATCCCTGGCCCCACATGTAGTTCCCTGGGTCGCTCCAGAAGTGATCTTTGGGCTCAGAGCCGGGAGTAATCCCTGAGCACTGCTGGTTATGGCCCCCAAAACAATAAACCCAAATGAATCTGCCCATTTGATCCACATTGTCATTTATTATAGTGAACTCAATAATATTATTTTATTACCTTTTATTGTCTTTAGAATTTGTAATAATATCTTCTTTGTTCAAGACATTTGTAACATATCTAGTCTTACCATCTTCAATGTTATTGAAAGTCTACTAATTAAGCTACTTTTTTCTTTCTAAACACTGCGTTAGCTAACCCTTGTACATTTTATTTTTATTTAAAGCTACTTTCCAATTCTCTGTGTAGTTTGGTTCTTTGTATCATAGGGACTTTGGAAGTGTTTTACTTAATTTCCAGATATTAGGGGACTCTTTATCGCTCTCTCTCTCTCTCTCTCTCTCTCTCTCTCTCTCTCTATCTGTCCACCTGTCCATCTACTTTTATTTAAAAAAAAATTTAGTTTCCATGTGGGAAGATAAATACTCTGTATAAATGTAATACAATTAAATTTATTTTTATTTCTCTTGCTAGTTTGTTTTGGTTTCTTAAGGCAGTGCTCACCCAGCAGTGCTCAAGGTTTACTCCTGGCTCTGCATTCAATGATCACTCCTGATGGGCTCAGTGAAGGAGGAAGGCATATGAAGTGCCAGACATTGAACCCAGGTTGGCTGCGTCCAACACAAGCACCTTATTTGTTGTACTGTCACTGGAACCCGATTTAGACTTCTCTTATGGCACAAAATATGATCAACTTTGGTGTCCTTATTTGTAGTTCAGAAGATAGTCTGGGTAAATGTTCCACCTACACTGTAATAGTATGGGAATACTTATTCCGCAGGAGTTTAATAATTGCCATTATGTCAAGTTAATTGATAATATTGTTTAAGTACTCTATATCTTTACTGATTTTCTGTCTACTTATTCCATAAAATATTGAAGAGGACTGTTGAAATTGCCAACTACAGTAGTGAATTTTTTGGTGAATTTGTCTATAACTCTTTTAGGTGCTGTCACTTTTTGCTTAATGTAATTTAAAGCTCTGTAATTTGGGGCATGCACATTCAGGACTTGGTTCTTTATCTATTTAATCTCTGGTAATAGCTTTTTCTTGAAGTCTACTTTAAAAATAATGCTACTTCCCAGGTGTTTTCTCACAATTTATATTTACATCTTTTTACATCTTTTTCTTTTAGTTTGTCTTTATAAGTTTTGAATATTTTTTCTTTATATAACATGGTGAAATCTGCATTACTTTAGTAAAGTCTGATAATTTTGGAAGGTCAATCGTGAATGCTTAGATGGTTTTAATTCAATTTAATGTGATTAAAAACCAATTTAATTCAAATTAATATGGTTAGATTTGAACCTACCATTCTGAAATTTGTCTCCTACATGTCTTCCCCTTTTTTCTTTTTGCTTCCTATACTTTGTATTCATTGTTTGTTATTCAATTGTGTCTTAACTATTTTCTTGTTAGCCATAGTTTTACATTTTACAATATGCATTTTGAACTTATCACTAATTTACATACAATAAACCACTTTATACATTAATATACAAATGTTACAATATATTTCAATTTTCCCTTCCAATATTGTGCTCTGATTGTCATATATTATACTTGTACATCTTATAAAATTAATAAAGTTATTTCATCACTTAAAAACAATTTATGATGAAATAAAAAAATGAGGAAAAACAATGTAAATTTACCCATATATGTAGTATTGAATGAAGTGCCAGGGATCAAACCTGTGTCAGCCACATGCAAGATAAGCATATTATCTGCTATGGCCTTGTAGTTTAGTTTTTATTAATTGTGAAAACATGATTTTCTTTTTTCTGGTTTCCTCCCTCATACTCTAGGAGTTCACATACAAACTTGCCCAAGTTCTTGGAATTATCTTCTGTTCATAATCATACAAGTCTTAGATTTAATGTTTTCTCCTTTTGAAGGTTGTATTTTCTTTTATGTACTTGTTAATTTTTTAATGGATGCCGGGTATTCTAGATTTGCCATCATTTTCTTTCTTGAGAAATTTGGTCATTGTTCTTACAGTTAGTTCTAATAATTGCAGGTCAAGTAGCTGCTTCTGAAGTTTGTACTTTAAACTTTATAGGTTTTGACCAGACCAAATACTGTGCAACATTTCCCAACCCCGCCCCCTGCCCTCGACCCTGAGACTTCTATTGGATACACTCAGTATTAAATGAAGACTTTCCCATTCTGTGGACAGGAACTTGATTATCTCCCATATCGTATACTAGCTCTGAAAATCTGTTTAAAATTATTCTATTCTGGTGATAGTACAGCAGATAGGGCATATGGCTTGCAGGTGGCAGACAGGCTCAATCCTGGCAAGACTTACGGTCCTCTGAGCACTACTAGGAGTGATCCCTAAGGCACAGAGTCAGGAAGTCAGGAGTAAGTCCTGAGCACCACTGGGTGGGGCCCCAAAACAAAAACAAAACAAAACAATTATTCTGTTCTAAATCTTGAAATTTTATCTCATGCATTTGTGATCAACATTCATCAGAAGATTCAAAGCAGATACCTATGAAGGTTTTTAGACCTTTTCTTCCTCATTACTATCTCTTCTATGGTTTAATGTCTTCTAAATGTTAGCATATCAACTTCCATGACCTCTGATCTTGGGTCAGAGCCTAGTACTCCTGCATGCAAAAAATGTGTTCAGTCTAGTGAGCAGTCTCTCCTGCACCTGTGTATAATACCAGTTTGAATACAGTATGCATAAATGAAGTATGCTGTTCCAATTAAGGATGTTATGAGGGATGTGAGTGTATCTGACTTCATTCAATTAATTCTAATGCTTTTTCTTAAAAGATAAAAGTCACCTGTAGAAATTCTTAAAGAATCAATTCTTAAAGAATCAATTGAAATATCCCACTGAAGTGTTAAAAATAAGAGAAAAAATGGAAAGCATGCAGAATGAAGAAAATAAGGAACAATGAAAATTTTTAATAATTCTCTGAATTGGAGATTACTATTTGGGTATATAAAAAGCAAAGTATTGTTACCTCTTAAATATAAAATGATTACAGATCATAAACATTATTATGTATTTAACTCAGTCCTCATATTTACTAGTGCTTTGGAAAATATTTTGAAAGCTGTATCCCAGACACATAACTGACATGGATTCCTAAATGGTGAACAGGTAAAACCTCAGTTCACCTTAAGATTTTTCTCTTACAAATTTGTTTTCTTTTAAAAGAAATGTATGTTTATATGCAAGTATAGACACACATATAAGTGTGAATATATATACATATATGTTTCCTACATAGGTTATTATTTACTTTTGGTTTTGTTTTGGGTCACATGCTGCAAGACTACAGTTTGCTCCTGGTTTTGCACTCAGGGATCACTTCTGGCAGTTCTTGGGGAACCATAAGAGATGTTGCGGGAATAGAATCTGGGTAAGCTGTATGTAAGGCAAGCCCCCTACCTGCTGTACTATCACTTTGGTCACAGTGCTTATATTATTGATAAAATTTAATTTTTTTTATTTGTTTCCCATGATAATAAAATTGATAAACCCAATAAAGTGTTTTCTGGCAGTTGTAAACATAGATTGGCAGGGACCATGTTTGATTTAATAGAATAAATCTCTTTGGAAAAGAATTTTTAAACTTTTTTCAATGGGACTTACTTCCATTTGCTGGATGCAATACTACTATGTTTAAAACCAAGGCTTAACCTGAGCTATAGAATATCTTAAAGGTTGTTGAAATATAACATTATTGGCCTATTTTAATTTTACTTACTTAAATGTACAAACATGCATATAAATGTATGTATATACATATATTAAAATGAGTGAGTCTATTGGTGTTACATACATACTTTAAGCTTATTAAAGTAGCATATTTCATTAATATATATGTTGGTACTAAAAAATAAACTCCAGATATATTTTCAAATATGTATATACAAGGATGTCATTTTAGAAGTTCTAAAAATACTTCCTACATTTGCCAATTGCTGTGAAATGTCAGCAATATATCATTAGTGTTCCCATTTCTAATAATGAAACACCTTTACTTTAGCACATAAATGTTTCTTATTCCAAAGAATGTACCACCATATAAATGATGTTCATAGAATTACCCTGTCAGATGTTAAAGGACAATTATATAGGCCTCAAAAGAAAGTCACAGAAAAAGGTGCTTTTAGTCTATGGCCTGGGAAATACACACACACATACATATATATATACATATATATATGTTCATATATATATTTCATAAGTACACACACAAAGAGTATGTTTACATAATATATACCATATATACAGTATCTGTCACTTTTACTTATCTAATATTGTAATATGAGCAAAACTCTCCCATTCTTGTTTGACCTCAGCTTGAACAGAAAATAACCATAAACAGTAAATTATGGACACTGTTTCTACAAAAGTTAAAAGTAAAGTCTTATTTCCTGCATCCTAAATGCCAGTTACTCAAATTTTATGCTAATGTTTTTCTGAGGTTCTGAAAGATCTTAGGTGTCTCCTCTTCTCAGAGATTCAGATTTGGTAGAATCTACTACTTACATATGTAATCCCAATATCTCTATAATTTGTTATTCTTTTTTGCTTTACTTCTAGATGTTCTTGAGCAAGGAATTTTGTGATATTGATTTATCGTTAATTGATAAAGAGAGAAAGACAGAGAGAGAGAGAAAAATCTACTTACAGCCAATCAGCATGACACAGATTGAAAAGATTTTCTCCGAATTGGTATTAGGAGACACATTCCCAAATCCTACACTGGTTAAACTGCTGAAGGTAAAATAAAGTGCTGTGACGTATTTGTCTTTAATAGATGGTCCAGAACTTGAGTCACTGTCATTGTAACGTTTCCCAATTTGTTCTCCTAAGGAATCCAACCATCCAATTTTATCAGTCAGGTAAGGCCTTTCTACATTCCCAATTGCATACCAGATGCAAGCCAGCCAGTGAGCAATAAGGGCAAATATGCACATTAAGAGCATTAGAACAGCAGCGCCATATTCTGAGTATCGATCAAGTTTTCGTGCCACTCGCACAAGACGAAGAAGTCGAGCTGTTTTCAAAAGACCAATTAATGTTGTTGTCTGTGGGAATAAATATGCATGATTAGAAACAACTGAATTGATAAAAATCTTATGTAATTATTTGAAGTAAAGCAGTAGAAAATGGTCAAAACAACATTGTAGCACATTGAAGATAACAATATATTTTAATTATTAAGTTTCTTTAAAAAAATTATTGGTGCTTTGGAAAGTATTTTAAAGCTATAGTTCAGTGACTCATTATATTGGCATATGAGAATTTCAGAACAGAGAATGCCTGACTTTTTTAATGCTCTAACCAAGTTGCACATACTGGGTACTGACTAAAACTGGTTCATGAGCAAGTGCTCTACTGTATCACTGGTATGCCTCACAAGTGCTTCACTTTGGAGTTATGGTGATAAACAGTGAGGTATTGCCCTTTTTAGTGGTGACGTTTCTTTTCTAATGAAGAGATAAAGGTCCACTCTCCACTGAGAATGGGGAGGTATTTTTTAAATTACCTCCCTAAAATTGTTTCAGACAGTAAAATATGATTATGACAATAAAACAGAGGGAAGTACTAGAGGTTGTTTGGGGACATTAACTGGGATGAGGACCACTTTAGAACATGGGATTGAGGAAGATCATACTGAGAAACAAATAGGGTTGAGAAAGACCTGCATAAAGAAAGGAAGCCAGTTAAACAGATAACTGGGAACCCTCATTAGATGATTGCATGCTACATTTAACTATATTTCAGCACATTTTGTTCTTTCTAAATTGATAAAACACTTCTTGATATCCTGACCATATATATTTTGATTTGGGATTTGATATGTATAATTACATGATTATTACTGACCAGGTATCTAATAATAGGACACTTCTATATAATAACAGGATACTGAACTGGTTGTCTGGACTTGAAATCTGATAAGTACAAATTACAAGTTCATTTCTTAAGTTTCCTAAATAATGTCAACTATAAGTACTATATAATTCTCATGCCATATAATTATTCCATAGTTACATGGTGTTTACCAATCAATTATTGAGTCATTTTATCTGCTCATTGTTGGTGTTTACTTTACAAAGTACATCCAACTGTGTTAAAAACATGTATATTTGAATTAAAGCACATGGCATAAATATTACCCTATATTAATTTATATTGATTTGGTGGAAAATAAACACCCAAAATAGCATTGAAAAAAGTCCTTTTCATAATATGCTATAATAAATGTTGTCATGCCCCTCCCCCTCTTTTGTACTTCACTGGTCTTAAAGAGAGAAATTTCTTTTTCCAGTGAGTATTAGAACCCTCTAGAGGTGATAGAAGGTAATGCAGCTGAGCTGTGTTTATCACAGTCTGACTCTTTCCTTAAGAGTATTTGATGATTTAAAAAAAAAAAAATGGGGCTGGAGCAATAGCACAGTGGGTAGGGCGTTTGCCTTGCACGCGGCCGACCCCCGGGTTCGATTCCCAGCATCCCATATGGTCCCCTGAGCACCGCCAGGGGTAATTCCTGAGTGCAGAGCCAGGAGCAACCCCTGTGCATCGCCAGGTGTGACCCAAAAAGAAAAAAAAAAAGAGTATTTGATGATATGCAGTTAGGTGAGTCCATTGTTGCCTAATTCTCAAGGTACAAGAAAGATAATGGTCTTTTTCTTACAAGTTAAAAAGTATAACTCTTTAAATGAATAAATTAAGAGCTTAAATTAGTATTACTGGCTCTCTGCGTGGGGAGGTGTCAACTTTACAGTATTCATTTTATAAATTCTTTACTTAGCAATTATAATCTAGGACTTTGGGACAGACTCATTCTTGAATCCTCTGTGCCACTTTATCTCCTACTATGTATTATTCATCTATTCCCTACACACCAATTTATTAGCTAAAATGAGTTTGATACTACCTATTATGTAATAGGGAATACTGAGTAAATGAGAGCTCTTCATACTTTTATTGGGGCATCATACGTAATTGTTTCAAATGATAAGCAGAAACTTTATTCAGTGAAATGGTTTGATATTTGCTACTTTCCAAATGTATTATGCATTTTTAGGATTGTAACTTTTTTCTATATACAAAAATGCTCAGATTTGGATAACAAGAATCATCATAGTTTAATATAGACCACTTCTACATTACACATTTTGTGTGTTTACTTCTTTGGAAGGGGGAGATTTGAGTCATATCTGGTGGTGTTAAGGGCTTAGTCCTTAGTCCTCTGTGTTTAGAGATGACTATTGGTGGTGCTTAGTGGACTATATTTGGTGCCAGGGATCAATCTGTGTTTATTTTCATCCCTATGTTCTAGTACCGAAGAATCAGTAATATTTGAGGATTATTTTCAAGACATACTTGGAAAATATTATCTCTTGCAAAATAAATGAAAATTCTCTAGGCATTAACTTAATGATATTAAATTCTTTGAAACAAATAACTTTTTTTTTTAAGTTTCTGGGTCACACCCAGTGATGGTCAGGGTTACTTATAGTTCTGTACTCAGCAATCACTCCTGGCGGTGCTCAGGTGACCATCTGGGATGCCAGGGACTTAACAAAGCTACATGCCAGGTATGCACCTTATCCACTGTACTATCTCTCCTAAGACTATGGACACTCTTGGCTGCAAGAATAGTAAAAATAGATGCAATATAAAGAAAAGAAACTGGATGAATTGTTCATACCACTCTTGAATTTTTGTCCTCTCTGCAATAAACTTATGCTGTTTATTCTAAAATTTTATGAAAATAAAGATAAAGTCTAGATCACAGTAAATTTTGTAAACAAGTAAATGTAACATGTAACAACACATGTTACATATTTTCTGGAAAAAAGTAAAGCTTTGAAATATTGAACCATTTTGAATCCAATCAACATTATTCATATAAAATAAATGCAAAATAATCTGAAATTTAAGACCTCATAGAGACACACACACAAACACACACACACAAGGAGAGGAGGGGAGAAAGAAAAATGGGATAAAAAAGGAAATAACAATATATATGTTCATGGGGCCAGAGCAATAGCACAGCGGGGAGGGCGTTTGCCTTGCACGCGGCCGACCTGGGTTTGATCCCCGGCATCCCATATGGTCCTCCGAGCACTGCCAGGAGTGATTCCTGAGTGCAGATCCAGGAATAACCCCTGAGCATTGCCGAGTGTGACCCAAAAAGCAAAATATATATATATATATATATATATGTTCATATTTTACTTGTAAAAGAATTAGTGAATACTGACTGTACTGGCTTCAGTGGTCAAAGCAATTTCCTTGTGATTATGTAAAATGTACTATTGTAACATGTACTGTGAACATAATTATATAGGATATTTTGAAAATTTAGCAAGTAAATTAATGCTACTAATACATCTGGGCATTCTTCTATCTCTATAGTTACATACCGTATGTTTATAGATTATGTTTAGTATTTCAGTACACTATGCTTGTTCTTTAAATATCTCAGAGATTTAAAGTGCCTTGTCCCAGATTCAAGTTGAGAGACACAAATTGCACCAAAATTGCACTCAGAGAGTATAGACTTATCTATCTCCTCTTGCTAATTTGTTTAGGACTATGGGTTCCCATTATTTAGTTCAGTTGGCTATATTTGTACTTTCTACAAGTAAAACATGGGGCCAATAGCTACCTTACAATGTTATTGTGTTGACATCAGAGTTAAGGCTGAGTAGAATGTCTTCAGGATTCATTTGTGTTTTACTGTATGTCTTATTTCAGTGTTATACAAAAATACTGAAAAAATGTTTTCCTTTTTTTATGGGAAGGGGCACATTAAAAACATTCTGCTGTGCTTGGGGGACCATGTGCTTGCCAGGAGTTAAGCAATATTTGGCTGCAGCAAGGACAATACCTTAAGATTGGTAATATATCTCTGGTCCTATCATTTGTTTTTAATATTTAAAAAAATAAATAAAACTATGTTTTGACCTTCAGGAAAAAATTAAAAAGTTAAAATTTTTCTTTAGTAACATTTTTTATTACATATTAGTATACTAAATGTATTTAGCATATTATTTCTTGGATTGGAGCGATAGCACAACAGATAGGGCGTTTGCCTTGCACGCGGCCGACCCTTCGTCCCTTCGAAGGAATCGAACCCTTCGAAGGTTCGATTCCTTCGTCCCTCTCGTAGAGCCTGGCAAGCTACCAAGAGTACCTGCCTGCACGGCAGAGCCTGGAAAGCTACCCATAGCATATTTGATATGCCAAAAACTATAACAACAAGTCTCACAATGGATACATTACTGATGCCTGCTCAAGCAAATACATGAACAATGCAGTGCTATTATTTCTTGACATTTTGTTAATTAATTTTTTTCTTTTTTTAATTGAGATTTTTAATCATATTAGAAAAGTACTGTCTGCTTATTGGTACCTTTGGTAAATACTAAGAAATCCATAGAGAGAGAGTCCAAAAATTAAGGCACTTGCATAGCACACAAAGTGACACTGGTTCAATTCCCAGCAGTACATAAAATCCCCAGTATATCCATGAGAGACCCCTGAGAATAGAGTCAGGAATAAGAACATTGACCCCATCATTTATATTCCCTTCAATAAAAACTACACATTCACTAGAATACAGAAAATTATGAATAATTTTTCAGTAGGTTAAAGCAAAAAAGGATTTGTTTTCATGGATTCTACTCCTTGACTATAATTAAATGATAGTAACACTTCAAAAATTAATGGTGATGCCAGTATGTCACTGTAAAGAAATAGCCCTTGAAGATGGGTAAATAGCAAGTGCAAGGTCATAAGTTCAAACATTGGTCCTTCCCCAGGCACTGGATTGATGGATTGATTAGGACAATCAATTTTGTATGTAATTCCTGAGAGGAAGGGCCTAGAAGATGATTCAGTGACTTAGGATGTTACTAGGGTAAGTGTGAGATCCACCCTGACCCCACTCCCAACACACACACACACACACACACAGAAACACAGGCACAGACACACACAGACACACACAGACACACACACACAGACACTCACACACACACACCCCTCAATCCCTTGCCACATATGCTTTATGATCCTATCCTGTCTGCGCCATGGTGGTTCAGGACCTCAGGCGAGGAAAAACAAAAATGAAGACTACTTAAGACATTTATTTCTAGTATACTTTGGCAGAATTATTTTAATATAAATGACTATTACCCAAGGAAAATTCAATTTCTGGATCAATGATTAATTGATTACAGGGGCTCCCCTAAAAGAAATAAATTTCAACACTTAAACTGAAAAATATTTAATGGGATAAATAATAAGATAAAATAAACTTTTGAATCAATAAAATAAAATATTTTGCTCAATACTTTCAGACTAATCTTGAAAACATTTACTTCCGTTTTAATATACATTTTCAATCCTACATTTAAAACACTGAATTTAGAAATTCATTTTCTCAAAACAGCCATGTTACATGGTGGAATTCCTATCCTCCCCTCCCCTCCCAGCCCCTTCCTTCCCCTCCCCTACCCCACCACCCCGTCAGCGTGTGCTCAGGTCTCACTCCAGGTTCTAAGCTAAGGATCACTATTGGCAGTGCTCAGGGGCCCATATATGATGAGGGGGATCAAACCCAAGTTGGCTTCATACAAGGAAAGTGTCTTACTCACTACTATCTTTCCAGTTCAGAACTATTCTTTTAGAAATGAGGAAATATAAATGTGTGGTCTTTGGTCTTGTCTATGGGGTTGAAAGAGTACATTGCAATGAATCTTTCTATTTAGTCCATCATTCTCTATTTTTTTAAAGGAGTATTTGGGTGTGAGAAATAAATGGGAACTCTAGTAACAGATTGCTTTTCATGTCCTCTAAACTCAGACTTGCATAAAACATCCAATGAATTACTTACCAAATAAAACACAATAGTATTTAAACTATTGTAATAGCTTCTAGTATTTTAGTGAACTTGAGAGCTACTATTTGCAAAACTCTTTAGAACTGATTCCACAAGTACAATAAAAAATACCTGGGTAGGGAAGGAAAGGTCACCTATCATCTCCCTTTAATCAAATTCAAATATCACATTTTTTTGTGATGTATAAGGAGAATTTTACAACTTTTTCTGGGAAATTCACTCCAATACTTTATAGCCTTTACTACTAAGTTACTTTTATTTTTATTTTGTTTTATAAGTGACATTCTATATTGCCACCTTCTTCAGTTATAGTAACATGGAAATCTGCTCAAATGGTTCTAAATAGCTTCAGGCAAATGTTGCAGTAATAAACATGGATAAATTAAATATGAAAACTATTTTTAAATAAAAATTTTACTTGTTTTGAGAACTCTTTCAACACAAATATTTATCATATGCTACTAGCGCAGCGGGTAGGGCATTAGCCTTGCACGCGGCCGACCTGTGTTTAATTCTTCTGCCCCTCTCGGAGAGCTTGGCAAGTTACCGAAAGTATCTCACCCACATGGCAGAGTCTGGCAAGCTACCCATGGCATATTTGATATGCCAAAAACAGTGACAACAAGTCTCACAATGGAGATGTTACTGGTGCCCTCTCAAGCAAATTGATGAGCAATGGGATGACAGTGACAGTGACCCCTAGCAAATTTTAGACAATAATACTTATAAATGAGAAATTGTCAGCTTAATGTAAAATAATTTTGATGAAATAGTATATTTCTAGAGTTTAAAAATAATTTTTTAGAGATTCTTGTTTTGTCTGTTAAAATAGATTTTTGGAACCATGACCAAAAGTAGAAATTTATTTTTATTTTTATTTATTTTTTGATTTTTTTTCAAAAGTAGAAATTTAATCATGAATCACAAAATCCTGTTGAGCGTCGATTTCTCAAGTGCAGTAACCTCTCCATTCATCCTAGCCCTGAGATTTTAGAAGCCTCTCTCCACTCGGCCTTCCCAAGGATGCCACATTGGAGGCTCTTTCAGGGTCAGGGGAATGAGATCCAGCTTGTTACTGGCTAAAGCATATGAATACACCATGGGAAGTTTGTGAGGCTATCCCATGTGGGCAGGAAATTCTCAGTAGCTTTCTAGTTTCTCCCAGAGGGAAAGTAGGTTATAAGATATCTTCTGGGAGCTTGCTTTTAAGTCTCTGGATGTTGGCTGTTGATGGGATTACACACACCTGGCTTCCTCTGCTGGCACCCCCAAGAGGCCCATCCGAACATGTGGACAGGGCCCCTGAGCATGGCTGTGTCTTTGGCCACCAAGAGCTCTGCTCGGGGTGGGAAGGGACGCTGGAGCCCATCCCCTCCAAGGGGCCCGGGAGAGGACAGCCAGGTGTGCGAGCAAGAGACTCTCAGGGAAATTTAATGTAACTGATTATTGCCCAGGAAACTCACTTTCTGGATCAATGATTAATTGATTTAAAAGTTTATTTTATCTCACTATTCATCCTATTAAACCCACATATAAGTCAACAAAGACTTTTGCCTTAAATCTCAAGAACTGTGTAAAGGGAGATAAGGCTACATTAAGTGTGAAGACACAATGTATATATATGTATAGTTCTTCAAAATGAACTTGGTTAATTAAATTTGAACACAAGTATGTCTAATGTTTCAGAAACTTACTTTCACAAACTAATGACAATCATTAGAATGATCAGGTTCAGAAAGAACGCTGACAAGATGATTAGAGTTTCTATATGGATGCTTGCTAAGCTTTTTCTTGTATCCATTCCATGATTCATCTATAAGCTTAATGAAGCAAACATACTAATTTGAGCAGAAAGTCTTATTTTCTAATATAACTCTTCTTGCCTGTTTTCGATACTCATAGAAAAATAAAGTATGAGAGGCGAGAGGTAAAGTTTGCAAGTATTTTAAAAAAGAATATCAGAATATCAATGTATATTAAATAAATTGCTCTAGATTTTGACTCTTAATAGCTTTGACTGTAAATTTTTACATAGATAAACAAAATACTGGAAAACTTAAGGCATATGATAAAAAAGCTGACTTTCTGTACACTGAGCCAATTATATACTCATGTTGTTCCTTTGCATTAATGCCTTTTGGGAAACTTCCTGTGAGTGGCATGATATTTTGATTTATTCAAAAATTATATTCAAATAATTTTTGATTATTTAAGAAGAGGAGAATATTTTTCTTGGTCTTGTCTATAGTACTAATATTAGGAAAATATCAAAGATAAAGGTAAGTCTACTGGTATCAGCAGTGGTTGTTTAACACTTCTTTTAATATTATAAAAATCATCTTGGTATTAGGTGATTTAAATGAGCTTAAATTGCTTATATGACTGCTTTGGCAACAAATGTACATGTCAAGTTATACTTGGCACTGGTAATATTTTGTTAATAAGTAATAAATATTCAAAATTTGAGTACTTTTGTTTTTAATAGTTGAATGTAAATAAAATAAAAATGCTACAGTAACTTACCACTTAAGAAATTGGCAAGAAGACACTAATGTTTAACTGACAGAGACAATATTTTCAAAATTAATTTATGATGCAGTGATGCATAGAAAAATCATTTTCATGATTCATTTAAAATAAAATAAGAAATCATAGCAGTTCTTATATTTAGTGTAAAAAATGACCTCATTTGTTTACTTATGTATTTATTTGGTCGAAATGTTTGCTTGTGAATGCAAAAGTCGTTCTCTGAACTTTATCTTTATCACAGAGAATGCCACTGGATCTTGCATATATAAGGAATTGAAATTTTTCTGTCATGTTAAGAAATGCAGGTTCCATTCCTTTACTTTAGACCTACCAAATGTAAACCTTCAGACTCTTGTTAAATATCCACAGATAACTCAATGCATAATTCTTGTGTAGAATACTGACTCAAATTAGTCTTTGCCATGATCATATCTAGTTTGCAATTTGATGTGTCTTATTTAATTTTCTTATATTTACACATATAGGTCTACTTTGTTCATATGATGTCTAGGTTGGATACTCCAATGATTAATATGTATTGCAAATTTACCTATTGCAATACAGGAATTTCTCTCTCAAAATTTGCTTTCTCTCTAGGCTCTAGCCTTCTGAACAAATGAATGTATTGTCATATATAAAAGCTGATTCATCACCTCTTCAATCCCCTCTGCCAAACGTTTTGAATAAGACCACAAAATCTCTGAATTCTTGCTTTTCCTCTACAACTCCAAATTACCAAAACTATCAGTAAATTCTATTATCTCCCCATATAATATATTCCAAATGTATTTACATCTTTCCCTGTATTGCCACCACATAGTCCATACTGGTTCTGTTTAATACCTATTACATTATAGCCAAGACTCCAATATGCTTCCCCTGTTTCCATTCTGACTAAAATAAAAGCCTACAAATAAAAGCCACAAGGTCTTTCAAAGTGTCAATCAGTGGGCTGGAGAGTTAGTATAGTGGTTAAGGCAGTTGTGTTGCAGGAGGCTGACCTGGGTTTGATTCTCTGCACTGCGCAGTTTCCCCTCACTCATCACCATCCCTTAAAAAAATCCAGCACAGGGGCGATAGCACAGCGGGTAGGGCGTTTGTTTGCCTTGCACGCGGCAGACCCGGGTTGGATTCTCAGCATCCCATATGGTCCCCTGAGCACCTCCAGGAGTGATTCCTGAGTGCAGAGCCAGAGGTAACCCCTGAGCATCGCTGGGTATGATCCAAAAAGAAAAATAAAAGTTAGAAAAAATCCAGCACAGCCAGGAGTGATCCCTGAGTATAGGGCCACAATCCTTCAGGACCACTGGGTATAACCCAAACGCCAAAACAGCATCAAATTTCAATCAGATCAGATCTTGATCAGGTAATTCTCATGCAGAAGTTCCCAATAGAGTCAGAATAAAAATCTAAAGATGAGAGACTTGGTCCATCACTTTGCCTACCCTGTATTTTAGCGCTCCATCTCTCATCCATATATTTCAGCTTAGTTGCCAATATATTTTAATATTCCTCTAACATGATATGTAAGTCCAACCCTGCAATCCCCCAAATTGATCAATTTTCACTAGTGTTTTCTTTTTTGTGAAATGCTTGAACTGTGGTTTCATGAGGCTAATTTAAACTAGTTAAGTTTCAATTCAAACAACACCGTTGGTCACCCTTCATTTTCTTCCAATCAAATTGACCTCACATGTCAGTAATTTTTATACACTGTTCATCTCTAAAACTTTCATAACAATACTTATTCTTTTGTGAAATAATTTTGCTCAATTATCCTTAATTATCCAATAATGCTCCATCCTCTGCTTTCTAACATTCCCCAGCTTTTTTACCCCAATCCTAGAATGTCAGTTTTTAGATAACAGAGACTAGATCAGTCTGTTTTCTTTTCCTTTTCTTTTCTAAATCTCCAAACCTGATCACTTTGAAGATTACTGAATAAGTATTTTCTGAAATAACAGTCTTTTATTGCTAAAGACCACCGAGTGTAGAGTAGAATTGCTTGTTAGTTAACATTGCTCGATCTCAATTGCTTTATCAGTGAAAAGGAAATAATGATGCTTCAATTTCCCAGGCAGGAAGCTGAACTAAAATAGAATCAGAACTGGATTTAGCCCTTCACCCCAATCAAGAAACTCAATCTGTTAATTCTCAACATATGGTGCCTAAAAGCAAGACTGTACAACCAATAAAATTCTTCAGGATAATCAAATCAAGCTTTTTGTCGCCCAAACATTCCCTCCAGTGAAGACAGAGGGAAAGTTCTACCTTTCTAGTTTTCACAACCTGTGTACCTTATCACCCTTCTGGAGTAGTTGTTATGTACCACTGTGTGGTTCTGCTGTCTTAGACCAAATGCTGACAATCCCTAATACATATGGTCACCTGTAGTGTTTACTGTGTGCTAATGCAGATCCTAGTTGGCATGTGCAGACCAGCTGACTGTTTAAAGTTCCTATAATTTGTACATTTCCTAGCAGTGGACAAAATATTAAAGGAGTTGTTTGGGTGGATGCTTTAAAAGCCCCCATGTGAGAGTCTAAAACACTCTAATAGGCTCCTTCAGATGATGCTATCCTATGCTTCCCTCTTTTTCCTTAGATAAAAGTTTCAACTCACCCCCTTTCCCTCTAATCCTCCTCCTCAACTCCACGCCCCCCAAAAAAAAGAGTTCTGTCCCCTTCAAATAAGTTTTTTGTTTTTTAAAATTTCTTTTTTTTTGGGGTCACACCCAGCGATGTTCAGGGGTTACTCCTGGCTTTGCACTCAGGAATTACTCCTGGTGGTGTTCGGGGGACCATATGGGATGCCTGGGATCGAACCAGGGGCTGCCGCATGCAAGGCAAATGCCCTACCTGCTGTGCTATCGCTCCAGCCCCTGTTTTTTAAAATTTCTTGAGCACCAAGAAATCTAGGTTTCTGAAACAGAACCAGATTCCTTCTTATGATTATTTATCATTTTTCTGATCTGTCTTGGCTTCTAGTACAAGATATAGATTCAAAGGTAATGCTTATGGCAAGACTTTGTCAGAATATTTAACGTTTAGAGTTTAACATGTCAGAGATAGGAACTTCTTCAGTTTCTTTCTCTTCCACCTGTAAGTCTGTCATAAAAATACCATCCCTTACAATTTTTCTTCCTATGTAAGAGGAAGAGTGTTCCTAAAGTTTCTGTAAAATTACCTGTCACTGTATCACTGTATCACTGTCATCCCGTTGACCATCTATTTGCTCTAGCAGGCGCCAGTAACATCTCCGTTCGTCCTAGCCCTGAGATTTTAGCATCCTCTCTTTACTAGTTCTTCTTAGAGGTGCCGCATTGGAGGTTCTTTCAGGGTAAGGGAATGAGACCCATCATTGTTACTGTATTTGGCATATCAAATATGTCTCAGAGAGCTTGTCAGGTTCTGCCGTGCGGGCAGGATGCTCTCAGTACCTTGCCAGGTTCTCCGAGAGGGAGAACTAGGCTATAAGAGGTCGAGTAGCCTCGAGTGTCACTCAAGAATGTCACATAAAAAAGACAACACATATAAATATAATCATGCAGCTTTTCAATATCACTTTTTCCTTTTATTACAAAGATTCTGGCAGAGGGCATCTATTAGCTTCCTATTGATTTCTGAAGTCACATCAGTTTGCCATTGTGGTCAACTCTTGATTGGATTAATATTAGCATAGAATTACCTTCACACTTAGTGACTAATTTTCAATACTTATAATGCCTTATGTCTGTTTTTGTGTGTGCGTGGAGGGGGTTGAGGGAAAAGGGCACAAACATTGTTTCTCTTGTCTCAGTGCTCAGTTCTCACTCCTGGCAGAGGTCAGGGGAACAAATGGAGTGCCAGGGATGGAACCTAGATTGGACATGTGCAAGACAACTAACTGCCTTAATCCCTCCTATCTTATGTCTTAATAGCAATTAGATACTTTCTTCTTGAACTTTCCTAGTAGAAAAAGGTAGGTAGAAGTCAGGTAATCCCTAGAGTAATTTCTAACAAGAAATTTGTCTAATATTATCTCTGAATGTTCCACCATTGAAAGCTGTTTGTATATGCAAAGAACAAATATATATATATGTATATATTTGAGTCATACATTAAAACAGAAATCCATTTTTTTACATTTTAATGCCCATTATATTTTCTAGGAATTTAGTTACCATGTAAATTGAGATAAAGTTAACTTGTTTGGTATGGACATTCACTCTGAGCTTCTGACTGTTTCAGAAAGTTGCATCTTCAGTGATAACAGATCTGCTATGTGCATTTTATATGATATACAGCATGCCATAACACAGTCAGTCTCTTGAGGTATGTATAAATGTTAATATATAAATATCTACGTCTTCATATATTTAAATCTCTACTTTAATATTCAACCACTGTATAAATATTAAAATATAAAGATATGTTTAGATTAATGTTGTACTTAATGTTTAAATAGAAACATCCTTGACATTTTCACTGAAACCTTTAAAATTGAGTGACTCTCTTAGACTTGAGGTGGTGGATACTGATCAAGGATGCTTGTTTATTCCTTACTACGCCTGAGACGTCCTCAGGCTTTTCTGTGAAACCCCAATTTGAAAAACATTGGACTAGAGCAGCATTTTCCAAAGTGTCCATTCAAGGTGCTGGAATGATTCAGAAAACAATCATTCCTTAAGGAGTACTTTCTCTTTCGTCACTTAGAAAAGATGGATTTCCAGGTGTATGGTGACTTTATTTTCTTTGAAAAGTGACAGTAAGCCGCGGTAGCGGCCGCGCGGTTTATTTTATCTTTTCATTCTCATCAATGGAAAACTTATTGTCAAATATTTCCCTATTAATAGAGCTGTATTCTTAGGGGATAAATTCCAACAAAAATAGTGAGTCTGTTTTGAAATTCTAACAACAATAGTGAGTTATGTGTTGAAATCTGGAATGTAATCAAGGTAAAGACAAAAGGAAGTGAAATTATCACTCACCTACGGGGTGGGTTGGGGGGTGAGGGGTGGGATGTATACTGTTTTTTCTTTTGTTTGTTTGTTTGTCTGTTTTGTTTTTGCTTTTGTTTTTGTTTTTATTGGTGGTGGAATATGGGCACTGGTTAAGGGATGGGTGTTTGAGCATTGTGTAACTGAGATATAAGCCTGAGAACTTTGTAACTTTCCACTTGGTGATTCAATAAAATAAATTAAAAAAAAAAGAAAGAAAAGTGACAGTAAGCTATAAAAGTTTGGGAACCTCTGGACTAGAGAATCTCTCATTAGAGAGGCCTCTGGCTTGATGATTTTAGGATCTGTTTAATTTTGAATCAAAAATCCCAAATTTTAATCTATACTTATAATATGAAAAATCCCACTTGCAAAATAATCCATTTGCATGTTAGGTATTTTTTATCTAGAAACATATTTTGACAGAAACAAAAAAATCATGTTTGATATTTATCATACTCTTGTTACATCACATACATAATTTTTGTAAAATATTTTTCCTGAAATATCCTGAGAAACCTGATTACAGCTGAGTAATGTATTTCCATACAAAAGAATTGTATTTAGGATTTCTAAAGAAGCTGCAGCTAGCTAATCAAATAACTGCCAGTAGATATAACATTTCTGTTTAATTAATGAGTAGCACTGCACTGTAGCACTGTCATCCGGGTGTGCATCGATTTACTCGAGTGGGCACCAGTAATGTCTCCATTGTGAGACTTGTTGTTACTGTTTTTGGCTTATCAAATATGCCATGGGTAGCTTGCCAGGCTCTGCCATGTAAGCAGAATACTCTTGATAGCTCGACGGGCTCTCCAAGAGGGACGGAGGAATAGAACCCGGCTAGGTTGAGGCAAATGCCCTACCCACTGTGCTATTGCTCCAGTTCGAATTAATGAGTAATTAAAGTATTTATAGATTAATGTAGTATCACGTAAAATTTCAAAGAAGATTTCATTATGGAAAAGGAATTTTAATCCAAAGAGGTGGAAATAAAGATAAGTAATCTTTGATAAGCAAAACGTCAATGCAATTGTTTCTTAGTTGTTTCATATTCACTGCTAAAACTCATAAGAACCTACAACTCATTGTTTTGAAGGATAGGAATGCTTATTATACTAGTTAATTATTTTGCCTAAATTCAGAAAATAAGTGGAATGGCAAATCTAGGTCTGTCGGATTCCAAAGTCACTATACTTACCATAGCACATCACATATTAAACAGTGAACGTGAGGGAGCCCATAAAATCACATGGGAGTGCTAAATTGGTACTGTTGTCTCTGAGGCATAACTTTTCCTTTTCCTGTTTACCTGAGAAAGGTGGCTAGGACATAATTTCTCCTGAGAATATTTCACTCTAGTTTAATATAAATAATATGCCTCCCATTGTTTTTAGTGTATTTATAGTCCTATCTGAAATAGTGATTATCTGGATTGCATATTAAAATAATTTTATTATTTTCAGCAGCTATAGTAATTGAAATTAGCCTTGTCAAGTTCTCTATCTTAGAAATTCTACCGTACCGATTATGATCAGCATATCTAATTTCTTGCTGGTTTTATTTTTATTAATTAAATAGTGTAAGGTAATTAATTTCCCTAACAATGCCATTTGTTTATTTTTCTACCCATCCTATCATTTTTCTAAACTGAAATTTAATTTTATTTAATATGTTTATACTTAAAAGTTTTAAAGTGAGGTTTAAAAAATCTACTGTTTTTCTACAATAATTTAATTGCATAGTACATGGATCACTGTATCATAATAAATAAAAATAATAAATAATGATAAAGTGTTTCTTCATTTTCTTGATTTTAGTTATTAGCCAAAGGTAACATATTTAACAGCAGCCAATTCTTTTAGTGGTGTTTTGTTAAGTTGCATATCTTGTCTCTTAGAATCTAAAATTTAAAATAAATTAAGATAGAAGATACTAGCAGACAATATTATTGTGTTCACAGATGAAGAACTTCAAGTTTAGATGTTGGCTAAATTTGTGGAATAAAAGAAAAATTTGTTGTTTTCCTTGTTCTTAACTGACCTACAATCTAACAGGCACATTATGTACAAGAGATTTTACTTTTAAAACCTATTGGGTTCCCTTGGCAAAGAAGGATTCTCTTGTACTAACCAGTAATCCCCAGAGGGCATTTTTATATTTAATCTCCTCTTACAAACATTAAAATACAGTATAAAGAGCTCAGGGATTCTTGAGTAGCAAAAAAAATGAAAATTTTAAAATTCAAGAAATTGACATTATTTTTCTCAATTTACTTCCTTAGAATTTCTTTTTCACTTTCTGCAAATCTTACCATTCTAGAACCCAGTAAACTTAATTATAATAAAAATATGTGGCAATTAAATGGAGGGATCCTTAGGAAAAATTAATTTCTTTTGGATTAAATAACGCTCTGAGAATCTAATTAGGGTTATAGATTCTCTTTTCAGATAATACATTAAGCATAGAGTTTTCAGAATCCAACTTTATTAGAATTTTGGAAGGCATAAGAAGCACTTTCCAATCTAAATATGACACATGAGAAAGAGTTTTGAGCAAGATATTTCATATAGAAGATTCCTCTTCTATGTTTCTATGTAATTTGAACAAAAAACAACCCTCTGTTATCTCAAACTACAATTGTGAGTTAAGAAAGAGACATTTTCATCCTTGACAGTTTTATACCTAGGAATTTAATATCCTGGAAATGTGATATGTGCCATGAAACACTTGTCTCAACATTTAATTTGTTAGTAAAAGGATGAATAGTCAGCATCTCTTAGCAAAAATAAAAAGAATTGTGAATTATTTATAATGACTTCCATTTCATTTTTATAGCATTTCTGATTGCAAATGAATTTCAGCTGGGAGATATAGGAAGTTTGCAAAGTAACCACTTTCCCCCCCCATAAAAATAGACTCACTTTTACAATTTCAATCTTTCAGAAAATAAAATTTGTAAGCAGCTCTTACCTCATCAGAACCTGATCCAAATATCAGCAGGTCAAAAGGAATTGCAGCAACCATATCTATCAGGAACCAGCCTTTGAAGTAGTGTATTGCTATTTTGGCTGGGTCACTTACCACTTCTTCATTCTGATTTACATATGTTGTTCTGAAGTTTATTAGAATGTCTATAATAAACATAATGTCCACAATCAAGTCTACCACATTCAAAGGGCTGCAAGAATAACCACACTCTCTCCTTTTCTGTTCTTCTCTGTCATTGAGGAGAAAGGCTGCCGAGTATGGGGTGAATATAGCAGTGTAGATCACCAACAGCAGAATAAGCCAATCCCAGACTGCCTTGAAAGGGCTATAGTGCAGTATTGTAAACTTGTTGATGCGTGGCGTTTGCAGCTTATATTCTGGCAGGACATCCGCTCCTAAAGAGAGAACCTGAATAATAGAAAAGAAAACCATAACTATGTAAACATAGCAGTAGTTTATCTCCATACCTATAAACCTTATATATTTTACAGAAAATCACATTGGTATTTCTTGATAGATCTGATTTTCACTAAGAAGTTATGAATACTTTTATTGAAATATTAAGGAATCATTACTGATTCCCTTGAAACGTACTGTTATTATAACTATTACCTAGAAATAAAAGTCTTTGATTTATTTGTTAATTCTTGTTTTAGTGGGGGATGGGCTATATCTGGCTATGTTCAGGGCTACTGCCTGACTCTTTGCTCAGGGTTAATTCCTGGAAATGCTCAGGAGACCATATACTGTGCAGGGCATAAAACAGGGACAGCCATGTTCAAGGTCAGAGCCTAAACAACCATGTCTTTCCTGTTCCAAATATCCGACATTTTAAAGAAAATTATTAAATCTTTTTTGTACATGAGTAATTTAGTTTTCAAACCCAAGATAGGATAGACTAATAAATAGAAGTTA
This sequence comes from Sorex araneus, assembly GCF_027595985.1. Lineage (NCBI taxonomy): Eukaryota > Metazoa > Chordata > Mammalia > Eulipotyphla > Soricidae > Sorex > Sorex araneus. Next base: position 196,311,486 of record NC_073313.1, read on the forward strand.
CAGTCGTATTTGATTTTCATATATTTAATCTATAATTAAACCTTGATGAATTAGACTCAACTTATTCAAATATTTAATTAAAACTTTCTACTCAGAAATCTGTTTTTAGCCTTAGAGTGAAAAACTAATAAAATTTAAATAAACACAATAGTCATTTTCCCTGAAATACAGAAAATATTTTTATATTCTGAAACTAATACACTTCCACCAGAACTCCTTCATACATTTAGAGAATTGTAAAGGGAAACCAGTGTGGAGAGATGTTCAGAGTATTGAACTGGAAATGTGGCAAGATTCTTGGCCAACAGCTTTATTCTAAGATTTATTCTACTTATGCAAGGCATTTTGTAGTCTCATCTGTCACTGTCACTGTCATTCTGTTACTCATCGATTTTCTCAAACGTGCACTAGTAACGTCTCCATTGTGAGACTTGTTACTGTTTTTGGCATATTAAATATGCCATGGGTAGCTTGCCAGCCTACTTTACATTTTAATTTCATTTTAATATTTTTCCTTTTTTTGGATCATTCCCAGCTATGCTTAGGGATTATTCCTGCCTCTGCATTTAGGGATCATTCTTGATGAAGCTTAGGGAAGCATATCAGGTGCAGGGGATCCAACCTGATTAGGTCAAATCCAAAGCAAGACCCCAAGCTACTGTATATCTCTCAAGGCCCAGTTTAGCTTATGTGGGGGTTATTTTTTTAAATTTATTTATTTTTTAATTAGTGAATCACCGTGAGGTTACAGTTACAGATTTACACATTTTCGTGCTTGTGTTTCCCTCATACAATGTTCGAGAACCCATCCTTCCACCAGTGCCCATTCCCTCCCACCCCCTAACCCCATCTCCCCCCACCCCACCCTGCCTCTGTAGCAGGGCATTCCCTTTTGTTCTCTCTCTGCAATTGGGTGTTGTGGTTTGCAATAGGGGTATTGAGTGGCCATTATGTTCAGTCTCTAGTCTATTTTCAGCACGCATCTCCCTTCTTGAGCGTGGTCTCCAACCACATTTTACTTGATGTTCCCTTCTCTATCTGAGCTGCCTTTTCCCCCAGCATGCGAGGCCAGCTTCCAAGACATGGAGCCAACCTCCTGGTACTTATTTCTACTATTCTTGGGTGTTAGTCTCCTACTTTATTTTATAATGCACAGATGAGTGCAATCTTTCTATTTCTGTCTCTCTTTCTGACTCATTTCACTGAGCATGATATTTTCCATGTTGATCCACTTATATACAAAGTTCATGACTTCATTTTTTCTAACAGCTGGATAGTATCCCATTGTATAGATATACCAGTGTTTCTTTAACCAATCATCTATTCTTTGGAACTCGGGTTTTTTCCCAGATTCTGGCTATTGTAAGCAGTGCTGCAATGAACATATAGGTGCAGATGTCATTTCGACTATACTTTTTTGCTTCTCCGGGATATATTCCCAGCAGTGGTATTGCTGGATCAAATGGGAGCTCAATTTCTAATTTTTTGAGAAGCGCCCATATTGTTTTCCAAAAGGGCTGAACCAGTCGGCATTCTGTGGGAGTTATTTTTTAAAAACTTTACTTTTCAATATTTTAGAAGCACACTTAGGGACACTGACAATGTTGAATTGCACTATATCATTTTAAAAACAGAACTATGCATAGTAAAAAGTAAAAAGTAATAAAGATATATAGCACAACTGGACAGTAGAATAGCTCTAGTCTCATTGAAAGATGTTGTATTATCAATCATGGATGTAAAACACTGTACATAAAACACACCACGTTTAAAGAGTTAGCAAGATGGAATATATTAATTTCTTTTCCAGGTTAAGCAAATATATCCTGACTCATTAAGAAAATATATTAAGATAGCAGAGGGTGGCAGGTAGATGGGGGAAATAAGCATTATTATAAAACATACAATACATATGAAAATATTTATATAAGCATATTTATGTGAATGTTGATATTATTATGAATACTGAATTATGAATTAGTATGAATTATGAATTAGTATGAATACATTTCAGAATATATGTATTCTGAAATGAAGTGACTATATTGATATTATTAAAGACCAGGACTTGGGGGGTTAGGAGTAAGGACACAAAGATGTAAGATCAAGAGATTACATTGCTAAAAATGGCACAATCAAGCACCAGAGTGAGACAGCACAAGGGCTAGTGAACATGCTGACACTTAGATGATCTAGTTGCCTGATCAGTGCTAGGATGGGTCAGGTGAAATTCTTGCATGTGAAAGATCTAGGTTTGATCTTTGACATCATATCATTTCCTGAGCCCTGCCTGGAATGACCGTTGAACACAGGGCCAGGAATAAGCCTTCAGAATGGCTGTGTGTGCAAACCTGCCTATTCCCCACATAAAGATCAAAAACCTGTATCATAATTCAGGAGGCAGGGGACCAAGGTGAAGGAGGCAGCAGACATCTCTGAAGGTCCTTTTCTGTTTTCTCACTGTAGCAGATGACTCCCTAGATTGCCTCTTAAAGACCTAGTATATTTGAAAAGTAAGCCCTAAATTTGATGCTATAAATTAGAAATGTTCCTAAGCTTGTGGTTTTAGATCAAGTTTCAAGAAAAAGAATCAAAATTGAAAGTTTACTTCAGTATTCAGGAATTGTAATTAGCTTTCATATATGAGTTTAATTTTTTCTAAATTTTGCTGAATTCACAAATCACACAGAGACATTTTCTGGGAAAAGCAGAGTTAGAAATATATTTTCCAAATATCTCACAAGCTTCTCTGTCTGCAATGGTCGTATTGCATATAGATTGTACTAAGTAAATTTTCCAAGATCAGAATATTCTATACACTGTTAATATGTTTATTTTGCAACGTGGATCTCAGGCCTGTTGGTTAGTTGGTATTTAACTTCTAGAGATTCTATTCACATAGGTTTTTACTATATTATGTTAATAAATATTTTTTAATATTCCCATTATAAATCTCATTTTCAACTTGATATCTAATAGCATTTTAATATGAGTGACCATGTCTATTTAAAAAATAACTTGAGAAATAAAAAAATAACATAAATAAGATGCATGACTTTCATATTTTTATTATTCCTTTCTTTTTAGGGGGGTAATTGAGACTGCACCTGGATATTCTTGGGGCTTTCTCCTGATTTTGTGCTCAAGGATTATCCATGGCAGTGCCTAGGGGATGTATATGATGCCTGGCAGCAAACTTATGTGAACTGAGTATTAGGCAAACATTTTACCCACTATCTTTTAGGTCCATGACTTTAAAATATAATAAAAAGTTCAGCTAAAATAGGCAAAGCTGTTTTCAGATAATAGCTAAACAAATTTGACTGGTATTAAAATGTATTTACATAAGTATAAATTATTATACTTTGGCTAGGCTGGAGTGATAGCACAGCTGGTAGGGCGTTTGCCTTGCACACAGTCGACCCGGGTTTGATTCCTCCATTCCCCTCGGAGAGCCTGGCAAGCTACCGAGAGTATCCCACCCACATGGCAGAGCCTGGCAAGCTACCCATGGTGTATTCAATATGCCAAAACCAGTAATATCATGTTTCACAATGGAGATGTTACTGGTTCCCGCTGGAACAAGTTGATGAACAATGGAACAGTGCTACACTGCTATACTTTGGATGTTTAATAATGTTTAATCTAATAATTTGATAGTACTTTTTCTGTAAAAAAGCATGCTATTAAAATAATGTATGCACTTCAAAGGGCTGGAGCGATAGCACAGCAGGTAGGGTATTTGCTTTTTACTCGGTCTACCCAGGTTGGATTCCTCCATCCCTCTCAGAGAGCCCAGCAAGCTATCAAGAGAATCCCACTCACACGAGCAGAGCTTGGCAAGCTACCCGTGGTGTATTCAATATGCCAAAAACAGTAATGATAGGTCTCATTCCCCTGATCCTGAAAGAGCCTCCAATCATTGGGAAAGACGAGTAACGAGAGGTTGGTAAAATCTTAGGGCGGGAAGGAATAAAGACATTACTGATGCCTGCTTGAGTAAATCGACAAACAACAAGATGACAGTGATATAGTAATGCAAGATTTCTCAAGCAATTTGAAATGTTTTTTATAATACCAACACAATAAACACATATATATTTTCTCCATATTATCCCCATAGAAAGAAGTGAAAATACTCTTCATAAATTCAAATTCTGGAATGAATACAGTGCCATAATAATAATAATAATAATAATAATAATAATAATAATAATAATAGATTATGCTATAGTCTATTGGTCAAAGCAGCTCATAATCTATCTTTGATGAGGGAAAATCATGTGTAAGGAATAATCTTCATGGCTATCTTGTTTTAGTTTATGTTTGCAGGCTTTACAAACTTACTACATGAAGTAAATGTTAAGGGCTTACTCTTGGCTCTATTTTCAGGGGTTACTGCTGATGGTCCTGGGGGATCATATGTGTTGTCAAGGATTTAGCTGCGCTATTTCTCTGGCCTTCATGACCAATTTGGAGGCAAGCTATCACAAAATTATTGACAATAATACTCTTCTACTATGACATAATATTGTAGTTATGATTTAAACAAATCAGTCCTTTCCTTAAGTTATAAGCATATAGCAGAATATTCATCAAGAAAATCTGAAAGATTTGGGATTTGAATCAATTATTTCAGTGTGATACTGAATAGGGGCCATATTTAGAATCCCATCTCCCCACCTTCCTATGACCCCAGCTTCCCACCTCCATAGGACCCCACCTTCCCAGGACCCCAGCTTCCCACTTTCCCAGGACCTAAGTTCCCTTCCATAACCACAATAGTGTCCTCATTTCTTCCAAAGTAAAAACTAAGCTACACATTCTCTTCATATTTTCATTTTGGGCCATCCCTGATGATGCTTAGGGATTACTCCTTGCTCTGCAAACTTCTAGCTGGGCGATGAGATGCCAGGGATTGAACCTATAGCTCACAATGTTTAAGGTTATTATTGCAAAACTTGCATTATCTAACTATTTGTAATTGATTTCTAACAACTGCTCTTTATTAAAGAATCTAAAGGTTTTATATTCTTACTAAGAAATAGTGACATGAGTTGTCTAATTACTTGTTCAATCTGTTTTCTTACAGAAAACCAAGAGTTAAGTAATCAGCATGACTGTTTCTATTTTTCTTCACATTGTTAGAATTATTCTAGTTCCATTTCTTTTACAATGTCAGTTGATGTTTCTCTGATAATAAGATACATGTATCAATGGTAATCATAAATAAATGAAAATTAATCTGAAAGTGCTTTGGAACAATTTAATCTAATGTAAAAAATAAATTCAAGGTTAAATGTGCAAAGCTATGGGAGTATGGTGTTGCCAGCAAGTCAACCTGTGCCTGTGGGGCAAGTGCATCAGCAGCCTGATGGTGCCTTCAGATTTCCTGTACCCCCAAATTGCCACTGTACCTTTGGCCAGACACCAACAACTTGGGGCCAAGTTTACCAAGAAATTAAATGGCCAAAAGTTAGGCATGTGGGAGCCTCATGCACAAATCATCTCTGGCTCAGCTATACAAGCTCATTTATTGGCCTTATTTTAGAGACCCATAAATCTCGAAAGACATCAAAAGCAGTTAGGGCCGGTGCAGCGCAATGTGCGTGAGAAGGCACACTCTGCAGGGCATATGCCAAGAATTTCTTTCTTTGGAAAAGATGGAAACAAGGGTTATGATCCAGAGACACACAAAAGAATCTCCGAACTGAGAAGCTCAATGCAGAGATGCCTCTGAACTTGAAGCCAGGTCGACTTCACCGGGTGCCTTAGACTGGGATTGGCATTGTCCTTCCACCTGCCCCCTACAAACTCCTGGCGTCCGCCAACTTCCAGAACCCAATGAGAACTGCAGGTATGCAGGTTCAGTGACAGCAAATTCCAGGCCTCAAGTGATAGAAGATGGGCGAGTCCTTCTCACCTCCCCCACTCCATGGGACCCTGGAGGTCATGTCTATGAACTACTCTCTTACTTAAGTTTTTTAGTGGCCATGATCCAGAGACACACAAAAGAATATATCTTTTTAATTATTTTTTTTTTTTATTGAATCACCATGTTGAAAGTTACAAAGCTTTCAGACTTAAGTCTCAGTTACATAATGCTCAAACACCCTTCCCTTCACCAGTGCAAATATTCCACCACCAAGAACCACAGTAAACGCCCCTACCCCCCCGCCCCCTAGCCCCGCACACTGCCTGTGTAGTTGATAAATTTCACTTTACTTTCTCTTTATTTTGATTACATACAAACAAAGAAACTCACTATTATTGTTTGGAGTTTCCCTCCCAGAGTCGGACCTGCTGGAAAGGAAGCATTTGATAATTTGTTTTCCATTGCTGAGAATGAGGAGATATGAGGTTGTGTGGCCACAGTAGCGGTCGTGAGGTTCTAGATTTCTGTATTTTAGTATTCTAGTGACTAAGTCCAGAGGGCTTTCTGCCAGAGGTTGCATCATTGCTAGCTCATACCTCTCTGCTACTTTATATTCCACATATGAGTGCAATCTTTCTGTGTCTGTCTCTTTCTTTCTGACTCATTTCACTCAACATGATACTTTCATGTTGATCCACTTATATGCAAATTTCATGACTCCATGCTTTCTAACAGCTGCATAGTATTCCATTGTGTAGATGTACCAGAGTTTCTTTAGCCAGTCATCTGTTCTCGGGCATTCGGTTTTTTTTTTTTCAGATTCTGGCTATTGTAAACTGTGCTGCGATAAACATACAGGTGCTGATGTCATTTTGACTATATTTTTTTGCTTCTCTGGGGTATATTCCCAGGAGTGGTATTGCTGGGTCAAATGGAAGCTCAATTTCTAATTTTTTGAGAATCAACCATGTTGTTTTCCAAAAGGGTCCTCCTACACTGCTGGTGGGAATGTCGACTGGCACAAAAGAATATTTGAACTGTTTGAACCGAACATCTTGTTACAGATATTTCTCCAGACCCTAGTTATCTAAAATTTTAGAATTTCAGGAGCATGCAGCCACTCTTGTGGCTGCACAACATCTTATGCTATTCATAACAAGCAATACAAAATAAAGTATGGGGGAGATTGTCTACCATAGAAGCAGTGGGAGCGGTGTGTGTGTGGGGGGATATTGGGGACCCTGGTGGTGGAAGATGTGTACTGGTGGAGAGTTGGGTGATCGATCATTGTATGACTAAAACTCAAACAGGAAAGCATTGTAACTGTATCTTACAGTGATTCAATACAAATAAAATTTAAAAATATGCAAATCTGTTTCTAGATAACAGCAAAAGCAACTTAATTATTATTAAAGTATATCCATATGTGTAAATTATTTTATTATACTTTGCCTGTTAAATGAGGTAACATACAGATAGGTAAATATTTATTTTAAATAATATGATTAGATATCTAAGAAGTCAGTAATAGAAAAAAATGGTGCTATTGCATTTTATTAAGAAAAGCACCTTCTTCCACACATTGAAAATAACTTACTTTGGAAAGAAAAAACATGATTAATTTAACTATTATAGGGATTTTCTTTAAGGAAAGAAAAAAAAGGGGATGGGGGACCTTGCTATATAAATAATGGGAACTCCCTGTTTCTCCAGTAAGACATTTCTATTTTCTCTTTCTTCAAACCACTAATTAAACATACAGTTTAATACAACCTAAAATATGGTTTTCTTTACCAAATACAGTCTTTCTTCCTGCTAGCACATTTCTATTTGTTTAACCTCTAGCAGTTAAGTGTTATATAAAACCCAAATCTTTGTACAAAATAGCACTATTTATTCAATGAAGATCTACTGTGAAAATTTTGTGAGAACACCAGGATTAATAACTACTCTTCTCTTTTTAAAAGTGCAATAGGGAACGATTAAGCCTTCCAAAAGATTATACAGTACTTTTGGCAGCTGTTAAACGCCATGCTGAGGTGTTGGTAAAGGCTGCTCATCTGTTATTTATCCTTTACTCAGGACTTGCACTTAACTAATAGGCTAGCTGTATTTTTATCCATCAGAAAGAACAGTCAGTAACAAAATGAACCAGAAAGATTATATACCTTTTGCTCCAGCCCTATACCTTAAGGAGAGATTTAAACTTCCTGACTTAAGCATTATGATTTGAGAAATACAGGAAGACTGGAATTATTTTTCTTATAGCAGCTCATTGATGATTATGTAGATATTAAAATTAATGATGAGAATAATCACAGAATAAATCAATTTTCTCATAGAAAGTGATATTATTAAACAAACTATTTTAAAATTAAGTTGAACAAATCATTGCAGCACTCTGTGCTCAAATACTTTTCTAAGAATTAAAATAGACATTTAAACACCTAGCCAGTGTGTGACTGAGTCAAGATGATTTCATGTGATTGCATTCAACTGTGGGAAATAATTATATATATGTATATATATATTCATCTCTATATATATACTTAAATGTTTATCTCACTTGTCCTTGCATCACTTGTCATCACTTGCTTATTGATTTGCTTGAGTGGGCGCCAGTAACATCTCCACTTGTCCCTGTCACATGCTAGTGTAGCCCAGTGGCTTCTGCTCGCTTCAGAAACATGAAAAGCCTCAAACTATTCCTTCAGGGTCTTGACGAAGAAGTCTGACCATCTCGTAGGTGGGCCGCCAGGCATTCTTTGGACGTCCTGTGGAATCCAGTCAGTAACAGCTCTAGTCCAGCAGTCATCTGCAAATCGCATTACATGTCCAGCCCATCTGATTTTCAATGCCTTGGCAAATGAAACAGCGTCCCTGATTCTCGATCACTGATAGAGGTCGGAACTGCGGATTCCTTCTCTGACTTGAGTGAAATGTGATATTCCAAGCATAGCTCTTTCAATTCCTCTTTGGGAGACCCGAATTGGAATGTTTTTGTAGGGCCTATGTCTCTGAGGCATATGTTAGTGCAGGAAGAACAGTGGAGTCGAAAAGATATGCCCAGAGCTGGAAGTCCTTCATCCTCTTAACAACTTCTTTGATGCTCTTGAAGGCTTTCTATGCCACTCTCTTCCTACTGTGCAGCTCAGGTGCCAGGTCATTTGTCATGTTGAATTCTTAACCTAGGTACACGTAACTGCTGCATTCGGAGATGTCTGTTCCGTTGAGAGCAAATGGAATATCAGGAACTAGTCTGTTTCTCATGAACATTATATTAGTGAGATTCAGCTGCAGTTTGACATTTGCACACTCATGTTCAAAGTTGGCCAGCATTCATGCCGCTTGGCTAATGTTTGGTGTTATTAGAACGATGTCATCAGCAAAGCAGAGGTGATGTAGTTGCTGATCATCTATCTACACTTTGATTCATATCCATTCCAGTTGTTGCATGATGTTCTTGAGTGTGGCACCTAAAAGTTTCGATGAAATGGTATCGCCCTGCAGAACCCCTCTCTTTACATTTATGATCACTTCCTTGTAGAATGGTGAGATCCTGGTGGTGAATTCGTAATACAGCTAGTGGAGGATCCTGATGTACTGTTTGAATGCCCTGTTTGGCTAGTTCAGTTTCACTTCAGTTTGACCACTTCAGTTTCAACAGAATCAAAGGCCTTCTTTAAATTGATGAATGTTAGGCAGAGCAGCATCTTGAATTTTCTTGAAACCTCAATGAGCTTGGTCATTGTGTGAATATGGTCAGTCATGCTGAATCCTTTTTCAGAACCCAGCTTGTTCGCATGGCTATCCTTTGTGTAGTGTTCTGCCAATTCAAGTCAGGATTACTCAAGTGAATAGCTAGTAGACAACACACAACAGGCAGATCGGATGATAGTTGTCAATGTGGTGGATGTCTCCCTTCTTGTACAACAGAATGGTTTTGCTGGTTTTCCATTGGGACGGAATCTTGCATTCAGACATGTAGCATGTGAAGAGCCAAGTCTGTATTGATGAGTACTGGCAGCAGATTCTTCAGGTATTCGGATCTGACCTTTTCTGGACCTGGTGCTGTACACTTCTTTACTGACTAAATGGCGAATCGAATTTTGAAATGGAGAATGCTGGGAATAACATATCCATCCTGCAGAATTTGGTATGTGGGCAGGTGGACGTCGCTATAAAAAAGATACGAGTAGAAGTAGTAGATAACCATTTTCATTTCCCTTCTGGAAGATGTGATATGTGATAGATCCATCAGGAGATTGGAGGGCAGTCATCTTGGTCTTATAGTTGGTGAAGGAAAGGTAGGCATTGTGAATACTTTTCCTGGCTTCTGCCACATCGGTCAACACTGCTGCTCTTCTCTTTGAGGTCTTTCTTTATCGCTTCTCTGCATAGCTTTGTGAGCTCAGATGTTAGTTTGTGATTGCCTGAGGCTTGGGCCAAACCACCTTGGCAAGTTAACTTAAGAGTTTCCAAAGACAGGCATCTCTTTGTGGCTTTCACTCTCATAGTTCCTTGGCACAATCATGAAGGTGCTGAAACAGTCGATCGTATTCCTTGTCAATGTTATCAACGATGACATCTTCCCATATTGCTGCAATAGCGCCAAAGATCTCCCAGTTGGTGGTCCCTTTGGGAGTTCTTTTCTGAAACTTAAACTTTGAAGCCCTTTCTCCCCTTTCTGTGAAGTAGAATTTTGCATGAAGGAGAGGGTGGTCTGACCCCATTTGTAATTTTGGGACAACAGCGACATCGGTCAGGCAAAACTGTTGCTTGAATATGATGTGGTCAATTTCATTGTGGAACTGTCCGTCAGGAGACTCCCATGTCCAATGTTTTGATTCGACCAGAAGGAACTGTGAGTTACCATGGATGGTCTTGGTCAACATGATGAAGTCAGACAGTCTCTCACCCTGTTCATTCCATTCTAGGCCTTGGGTCCCAATGTGGAGTTCTTTGGGGGACCTTCTTGTTTTTATCTTGAAATAAATATCTTTAAGTCACTGACAGTGGCCTTGTAGAAGGTGTGGTCTTCTTTATAGAACTTCTCCAGCTCCATATAGAACTTCTCAATTTCTTCTTTGTTGTAGTTGGATGTTGGTGTGTAGATGACAAAGATAGAAACTGCCAGCAATGAGTCACATGTATCCAAATGTAAGCATCTGAATCCGGTTGCATCTGAATCAGGTTGTTAGGCATTCGAACGAATCAATGCTCATGGCCAACCTGTTGACAAGGACACTGTCACCACCGATGCCTCTACTGTCACATGTTCTGAGGAACAGTTCTTCTCCCTTCTCCATTGTCTAAAAGGTGTGATTTGATCGATGTCTTCTCTTCTCATCTCATTCAATCTAATAATGTTGTACTTGGTCTTCTGCACTTGCACTTTCAGGTCCTCGATGGATGCTTCTGATGCCAGCATATGTGCACAAAGAGTGCAGACAGTCATTTTAGTCCTTCTTTGTTTTGGCAGCCTAGTTTAGCTCTGGGATTTTAGCAGCCTCTCCTTGCTTGTCCTTCTCAACGCTGCCTTATTGGGGGCTCTTCCAAGGTCAGGGGAATGAGGCCCAATTTTGTTACTGTCTTTGGCATATTGAATACGCCACGGGTAGCTTGCCAGGCTCTGCTGTGCGGGTGGCATGCTGTAACTATCTGCATGCTGACAAACATGCCACATACCTTGTTCATGGACATGCTGCTCACACACAGAAAGCACTGGTTATATTGACACAGTAGATGCAAGGAGTCTAGCCCTGCACTTCCCTGGATCTCTGGGCAGCACCTGTTGGTTCGCTCTTCACTGGTTGGCACCATTGCCACCCCCTCACAATGATGAGTACATATACATTTATATAACTATATATATGTTTATATATGGTATAAGACTAATATCTACATGAGGACCCATCAATGGTTGGAAGCTTACCACAAGAGTGTTTGGTGGATGAAAGGCAGTTAGGATAAAGAAGAGACCAGTACAACAATAATATTTTGAAATGATAATTTTGGACAAGAATTGAAAATAGGTAAAGAGATATACCTTACAACGTTTCAGTATTTGTATTACAAAGCATAAGACTCAAAAGAAGAGAGAGAGAGGAGAGTGAGAGCAAGAGTGAGAGAGAGAAGGTGCAGGAGAAAAACAAGGAACATTGGTGGTTGGAAATGTACACTGGTGTAGGGATGGGTGTTGCAAAATTATATGACTGACACTTAATCTTTTAACTGTGATTCAATTAAAATTTTTTAAAAGATCATTTCATAATTTTGTAAAAACCAGTCATCTAGATTGAGCTAGATGTTAAGTTTAGTAATTTTTGTGTATATGTACTATATCTATCTATTGATGTGAAAATATCTATACCTATAAAAGACATGACTCAGAATATGAGAGAAAATGATTAAGCAATTTCTTAAACAGTATCTAGGGCCGGAGCAATAGCACAGCGGGTAGGGCGTTTGCCTTGCACGCAGCCGACCTGGGTTCGATCCCCGGCATCCCATATGGTCTCCCAAGCACTGCCAGGAGTAGTTCCTGAGTGCAAAGCCAGGAGTAACCCCTGAGCATCGCTGGGTGTGACGCAAAAAGCAAAAAAACAAACAAAAAAAACAGTATCTATAAATTACTTCAGACATCACTATCATGCATCACTGTCATCCCGTTGATCAGTGGGCACCAGTAACATCTCGAGCAGGCACCAGTAACCTCTCCATTCGTCCTAGCCCTGAGATTTTAGTAGCCCCTCTTTACTCCTTCTTCCCAGCAGTGCCACATTAGAGGCTCTTTTAGGGTAAAGGGAATGAAACCCATCATTGTTACTGTATTAGGCATATCGAATATACTACAGAGAGTTTGTCAGTCATACGCATATTGAAAGTTACAGGTTATTCCAGATCATCAATTCTTAACTCCTACATCAATAGCAGAATGAGAGTGGCTTTGGATTTTGTGCTCTTCCTCTCTGCCATGGAATTCTTGTGATTTGAAGAATTAAGACATCACCTTATTGCTGGTATCAGTTGCTTTCTGGCCTAATCATTGCTTCCTTGCCTCCTTTCTCCTATTTTTCCTGGAAACTGTACTCATGAATATTTCTCTCCATTTCCTTTGTATTTTGTTTTAAAACTGATCTAATTTAAGAAAAGAGTAATTCATGAAACTGAGCACTTAACACACTTAGTCATAAGTCTTTCACAAATGCTTTTCAAGAGTACAGTTGACTGAAGCTTACAGATGAGAGATGGTAGTGAAGGGTTTGACCAGGACAATTTGGAGTAGTGTGCTATATCCTGTTAGAAAGAGACCCCTGGTGTATTGTTCTGTGCTCTTTTCTGAGAGATTTATTATTGAGTTTAGGATCATGGCTCCTGGGTGAAACATAACAATCTTTACATACTTTCATCTAAGAAACATTTTTTTGATCATTATTAGTGGATTATTCATAACAAGCAATAAAAAATAAATTATTTGGTTCTGCTTTGGGCAGGGTTTTGGGTTCTAGATGGAAACGTCTGAAATATGGTGGTGGGAAAGTATAATGGTAGTGGTATTGGCATTCAAATATTAAATGTAATCAAATATTGTGAACTATATAAAAATCAAATCAAATTTAAAGAAAGAGGGGGCTGGAGCAATAGCACAGCGGGTAGGGCGTTTGCCTTGCACACGGCCGACCCGGGTTCGATTCCCAGCATCCCATATGGTCCCCTGAGCACCACCAGGGGTAATTCCTGAGTGCAGAGCCAGGAGCAACCCCTGTGCATCGCCGGGTGTGACCCAAAAAGCAAAAAAAAAAAAAGGAAGAGGCTCCTGGCAGGTCAAAGGTCTAATATAGAGCACCCACTGGAGATGGTGCTCAAGGTTTCATCCTGCAAGGGGAAGTGACTGAAGTCCTGGAGAGCAAATTTATGTGCCAAGAAGGGATGCACTGGTAGCAACCAAACTGTGAGAATGGGGGAAAAAAGGCATAGCTTGATAATCTGTGTTCCTGAGAGTGGATACAATACTTGACCTATACAGTATATGGTTGTCAAGGCATCAAGTTTATAACATTAAAGAAGAAAAAATGCATATGACAGGACAGAAAATTAAAAAAAATAGTTATAATAGACAAATGGTATGCACTAGAATGTTATTTGGCCTCCCATGAGATAGTTATTGTTGGGATGTGTCTGCCTGGCCAGAACAAGGAAATTACACAGCTTTATCTGAAAAAAAAATATGATTACATATACAAATCATAGAATAGATTGGCTAAGCTTTCAAGAAGGTGTGTTTTTTGCTTCTTTTTTCCCTTTTTCTCCCTTGCCATAAAAAATCAGACACTTCCAGGGCCTTAGGTTCTTAAATTTTAAAGGATGGAAGAGTTTCCAGTGTAGGAAAATCAGTTTGCTTAACTACTTTTAAATGAGGCGAATCACTGATTTGCACAGGAATATACCATTCTGAAATTACTTTAATTAGAAATATAGTATTTGGATTAGTCACAGTGATATGGGGCTGATATAAATTTCAGCAGCTAGCTGCAATTAGATTATCCTAAGACTGATATGACAAAGATTTCAAACATCAAAAGAGAACATCAATTAGATAATAGCTTATCTACTTCATTTTATGGCTCTCTTAAGAATGAAATATCTAATAAAATTATATAATTTAACGATAACACACCAGTGTGAAAAAGGCCAATAAAGTCATAGATAAGTGAAGCATATTCATATAAACCTTTTACCCATCAGTTTGTTGACTTTTCTCAACGGTGAACTGATCAAGGATAAAGAAACACCAAAAATAGATGTTCTCATCCTCACTTTGCTCAGTGAAGCATCTCTCCACCCGGATACTCCAGAATCACAGCCACTAAATCAAAGGAGTGTTGTGAGAGAAGGCTTCAGAGAATTACGTAGCTCCTTTAATACTTCTTCCTAGTGAAGAATAACACGGAATTCACTGCCGTTGTCACAGTGAATGTGGGGAAGAACCTGTGTTATTCTTCTCCATGTCAAATTTAGTTTGAATTTATTCTTTATTTCACAAATGGCAGGTAGGAAGACACTGTGACTTAAGACGAAAAGTATAGCTGTTTAACTCATTTTTATTGTTCAGGAAAGATAATACTGAAATATTTTAGTATAGTAAAGTGCTGGACTGGAGTGATAGGACAACAGGTAGGGTGTTTGCCTTGCATGCGGCCAACCTGGGTTTGATTCTTCCATCCCTCTCGGAGAGCTTGGCAAGCTACTGAGAGTATCCTGCCCACACAGCAGAGGCTGGCAAGCTACCTGTGGTGTATTCGATATGCCTAAAACAGTAACAAGAAGTCTCACAATGGAGACGTTACTGGTGCCCGCTCGAGCAAATTGATGAACTATGGGCCGACAGTGCTACAGTAAACTGGTACAACACAAAATCAATGTAAAAATATTGGATTTTTTAAAAAAATATTGAATCCAAAGAAAGAGAAGGAAAAAATTCTATGTATAATCTTATAAGTAAGGTACAACGCCAAGTAGAGTTGATAAACAGAAAGAACCATTGAAAATTATGTCTTAAATTAAAGACATGTATTAAATTAAAGACAATACTTCAGTATTGGAAATGCATTCATGTTTAATGCTTGGAAAAATAAATAACTAGTGAAAAACAATTACATTTACTGCTAATCACAAAATTTACCTCAAGATGAATTAAACACTTGAATAAATATCAGAATCCATAAAATTCATAGAAAAAAATAAAGTAATATACTCAGGCATGCTTTTGGGAACTTGATTCTAACAACAAAAGAAACAAAAATTAAGTAAATTGGACCATATCAAACTAGAAAGCTTTGTATTCCCCCTAAAAAATTCACTTAACAAACTAAAAGGCAAATTGGGAGATTTTCTCATTCAATATCAGCCAAGGTATCTGAAATGTTTAAAGACAGTATCAGACAAGAGATGTGAGATGTTTACAGAATTTATACAACACCAAATACAAATAACCCAATCAGCAAGTGTAAAGGGGGTTGAGCAATAACAAAGTGGGTATGGCATTTTTCTTGCACAGACTCAACCTGGGTTTTATCCTTGGTACCCGATATGGTACCCTGCGGCTGCCAGGAGTGATCCCTCAGCACCTTTGTTCAGGTATGGCACGTAAACAAAACAAACCAAAAATGCGGGCAAAAGATTTCAACATCAATTATCAAAAACAAAAAAAAGAAAAACAACCCAAAATACAAAGGGATGACTAGTAACACATGAAAATATTATTTTTAGAGAAATACAAATCAAATCCCTTTAGATACCACCTTACTCTTATAAATGCTCTATTGTGCAAGACAAAAAATAGCATATGTTGACAAAGTTGCAGAGATAACACACTGTTAGTGGTAGTAAAAATTAGTTGAGCCTCTAACAAAACTAAAATGGGCATTAATCAAAATAAGAAAATAAACTATATATACACATACATGTATATATATATTTGTCATAATATCCAGAGATTCCATTACTAGGTATTTGTTTCAAAGATGTGATATGAAATTATGATTTAAAATGAAAAAATGCATCATTGTGTTTATATTAGCATTGTTAATAGAAGCCAAGCTATGAAAGCATCTAAATTTCGTTCCAAAATTGCTGAATAAGGAAGTGATGGTGAATATACTCAAGGGACTATTACTAAGTATTAAAAGAGTTAAATTCTTGCTGTTTTGAAGAACAGAGACAGAACTTGAGGTAACTGTGCAAAGTGAATTAAGAAAGTGAAAAATTAGAGGATGGCTTCCCTCATACTGGGATATAAAAAACCAATTCTGAACAAGCTAACAAATTACAAGGAAGTAACTAGACTTGCCTGTATGATTATTACCAATTAGGGAAATGATAGTAAAGGATGGAAGGATTCAATCTGATCGTTGGTATGACTCTAAAAATTTTGGTGGGTTCCCCAGCATCTTCAGGAATAATTCCTGAGTGCAGAGCCAGGAGCAACTCTTGAGTATTATCGGGCATGATCACACCTCCCAAATTTTGGTGGGTGTGATTAGGCATACATGTGGAGAAAGGTATAAAGCTGTATACTTCAGCACTTATAGAGGACTATAAAATGGTAAGCTTATGCCATTTAAACTTTTTAGATATCCAAGTTCTGTACTAAACTGAATATCCAAGTTCTGTACTAAATAAATATCAAAGTTCTATACTAAACTAAATATTCAATTCTTTCAACAGCTCCTTGTTATAAGCCAAACTGTGTGTGTGTTGGGGGGGGGAGGTGGCAGGGGTAATATGGAATCACACACATGCAATGCTTCACACATTCAGGGTCCCCTACATGCAAAGCAAGTGCCCTACCATAGAACTACATCCCTATCTAATGAGCATTTTTATCTCCATTTCATAGGTGAGGAAATTGACTGGGAGAGCAAAGAAATTATCTGTGATCTTAGATGTTTATTATCTACTAAGGTTTGATGGACATGATCCCATTTAAAGGTCACATTTATAAAGTGAGTTCTTACTATGCTTGAATTGCATCTCATAGAAAGATCTACTCAAATTATAACCCCCAGTAACCATGAATGTGGCTTTATTTGGGCCTATGATATTTGCAGATGAAGTTCAGTTAACATTAGATCATACTGAGTTGAGTTAAGTACTAATTCAATGGAACTTATCCTAATAAGAGGAGGAGAGATACAGAGACATGTACACAGAAGTCATATGGTCATGGGAGCAGAGATCGGGAAGACAGTCTGTATTCAAACCACACCACTCCTGTCAGCAACAGAAGCTGAGGAAGTTGTGGAACACGTCAACACATGTAGCTTTCTGGCAGAGCACGACCTTGCTCACACCTTGATTTTAAGTTTCAGGTTCCAGGACTGAGCTAGAATAAATATCTGTTGTTTTAACTACCTAGTTTGTGGTCATTTTTGGAATCCATGGAAACCAAGATAGTGCTATTACTATTTCAGTCTGCGGATATGAAAACAAAGGTTAGATAATATCTCAAGGCTAAGTCATTTCAAAGAGCCTGTTAGCAACTCTGGGAATATATGGGTTTTCTACAGTTTCTAAGAGGAAAAAAAATTCTGTAAGTGAGGGCATTATGTTCTCACAGTTACAAAAATACTTTTAATAAAATCATAATGACTGCTGGTAAAATAGAGAAAAAAGAAAATTATGTAAAACCACATCTTGCCAAGAATATAAATAACACTTGTTTGGATAAATACACATGTATAAAATATAGAAAAAACAACAAAAAAAAGCATATTAAATGCCATGAGAGCCACACCCTAAAATTCCAGCATCCACAAGTGTCTGTTGTATACCTCTGAATATACTAGGCTATGGAGTGAGATAGACCATTATATATTTTAGCTCTGTTATGAACATTTAAAAATATTCCTAATTATCAGTTTTCTGAACAGTAAGATGAGGACAGAAATATCTTACAGACAACTGTGCACTGAGACAAAAAAATGCACTGCATTAAGTTCTATTTTTAGATCTTGTCTCACCATAAATACCTAATATGTGCATATTACTTTAGGCATATTTAAGTTTCAGAGTTTTAAAATGAATAATAAATAATATTCAGTGTCATTTATAATTATTGACTAAGCTCAGTTCTCTACTATGTCTCTTGGAGAAAAAAATCAATTATGCCAAAGTTGGTAAGATATATTTTTTTCTTTGTTTGTGAACGTGTCAGTTATGCTATATTTCCCATAGACCTGTGTAAAGTGGTAATTTGTAGAATCAACAATTTATTTTTAAATTTTACATTTTGAAGGAACCTAGTCAAGCAAATTTCATAAAAACACTTGTCATTCTGATTAAAGAAACATGGTATATCTACACAATAGACTACTATGTAGCCATTAAGAGAAGTAAAGTTATGAAATTACACTTATAAATAGATGGACATAGAGAATATCAGGCTGAGTGAAATGAGTCCAAAGGAGAGGAAAAGACAGCATGATTGGACACTCTTTTGGGATATAAAAAACATAATATGAAACTAATACCCAAGGACAGTAGAAACATGTACCAGGAGGATTGGTCCATGGTTGGACGTCTGCCTCAAGTCTGGGGGAGGATACAGTTGGGATAGAGAGGGGGCTGCTATGACAAAGATAGTTGGAAATAATCACTAACACTCTGGATAAGAACTGCGTATTGAAAATTGTTAAAGGAACAAACAGGATAACATTTTAGTATCTGTATCACAAGACATAATGCAGAGAGAGAGAGAGCGATGGCGAGAGCAAGAGAGAGCGAGCGAGCAGGAAAGAGAGAGAACTGCCTGCTTGCCATGGAGACAGAGACAGGCTGGGAGGAGGTTGGCTGGAGGGAAACTGGGGACATTAGTGGGAAATATACAGTGGTGGAATATACAGGGTTGTACGGGTTTTGGAACACTATGACTGAAACCAGACCATGAACAACTTTCCAACTGTATCTCACGGTGATTCAATTAAAACAAGACAAACAAAAAAACGCACCACTTGTCATAGAACCAAGGAATATTTAGTTGGCCTTATTGGAAAATTATGTTACAAATAGGATTGAACAGCTGATGAAAAATCTAGAGAAATTTACTTTTAAATATCTTCGAAGATTGTATGAATTTCTGTTTCACCACAAATAATGAAATTATATTTAAAATTTAAATATATTTAAATATATTTAGATTTTATGTGTGTATTTATGGAATCACAGTTTTGAACTTTTTAGTGTACTTTCCAAGGATCTTGTAGAAATGATAGATGCAACAAAATGAATGTTCATAAACAATCTCTATGATTCCTTAACTAAATTATCTTATTTCATGCAGAGTATTTACTCAATTATTCTATATTCGCATCATTTGAATGTGTTTGAATCATCTATAGGTTAATTTTAAGGCAAGAATGTTCTTTGAAAAAGAAATATGAATTACTCCCTATGAAAAATCTAGGATTATAGGAACTATTAATCTGTTTGCTTATTTGTAAACATACAGAAAATTATCTAACACAGATATTATATTGGAACATATGAGCAGTCTTTTGTGAGCTCACTGAAATTTTCTAAGAGAACTTAAGTTTAATAGAACTGTTTATTTCTCAGGCAATACCTGTTTATGTTCTTGATTAGACAAGGTCATCTATACCCCACAAGTTGTTAAAATCTGTGACTTAGAGGATGGACTGTCATAAGCTTTGAAATTTTTTAGCATAATAAACTCATTTATAATCATCAAATGAGAGAGTGAGAGTAGGGGCAAAAATGGAATAACAGGAAATGTTTAACAAGAAGATGAAGCACCAAATAATATGGCTGTCAGGAACAAGAAATGTGCTTAAAATAACAGTAAAATCAATGTGGAATCTTGATTGAAGAAGCACAGGTGAACTGTTTCTTCATTACTGAAAGAGATTTTCTAAGTATTTACAAAGTAAATGGCCTGCGATTTCTCACACCTATGTTTTGTTTTTAAGTAACTTAGCCTCAAGGACAGTTTTTCATTCCTGCTAAGATTCCAATGGAGAAATGTCTTTCTGTCAAGAATTGAGTAGATTCAGTTTCTAACTACTTTAGCAAGTGTGGCATTCTTAACCACATTTGTAGTTGAAGAGACTTGTTGTTATTTTTGTAGTTGAAGAGTTTTACTTGGTCCAGCCATGTGTAAATAATTTGTAAATCTGTGTTCAATTATCCATTTTTATCTCCACTTTCTTACTTCCCTCCTTCTTTTCTTCCAAAAGGAAAAAGTTTAACAAAAATCAAACTTCAGTAACCAACAGCTACAAATTAGGTCATAAAAATCTTTATGAGATTCTGATCTATCTGATGGTCTTAATCATGTTTTCTGGCTGTTTGCATTTCAAAACACACCAGGTCCAGCACTGCCCACAAACTAAGTAATTAACACTTTTATTTTTCACTGGATGACTAACCTGCAACATTAGTGGTCGAAAATACATAACAAGAAGGTTTGTTTTGAGATAAATTATTTTTGGTTTCAGATTCGAAAGATCTCATGAAAAATATCTTGCTAGATCTTAGAAATAGCTCCTTATTAATACAGTATGGGCAACCTCATTATTAAAAATACAACTATCTATTCTATATTCAAATAATAACAAAAAATGAGAACAACAAATGAAAAAGTTAAAATCAATAAACTTGAAGAAGAAAAATCAACATTAAGAGTATTGCAGTTTAACTATGATATATTTCCTGCTCTTCTGAGATAGAAGCACCAACAGGTGTAATTCTGCTGCTCTCCAGAACTGCTGGGCATGGCATCCAGTGGCATGGCATCACCCACCCAAGCAGCCAACTGGAGGCTCCCACTTCTGGGGAAAATATTGCTGAGTGGTCCCTGGGATACCCTCAGCTACTGTTGAGACCCCTATATACCTGAGTAATGACTACAGATTTTAACAGAATTCTTTATTTTTAAGTAAAAAAGATTTTATTTGGAAGGTTTTTGAAAGTGTGGAGGGGGAAGAGAGTAATAGACACAGAGAACAACACACTCAAGGGAGAACACGAGCTTCTTCAAGGACGGAGACAGTCCCTATACACATCCCAGCATTAGACAGAAAAACATGAAGGTACACATCTCAAGAGAAGAGATGAGGGCGACACATGTGCTCGGGTGACACATGGTGGGCATAAGCAGTACATGGGCTTGGGCAGCATATGAGCCAATAGAATTATTTTCTTTGCTAACAGACTATTTCAGATTTATGCAGAAAAAAATCTCTAGTAGTTAATTCAAAAACAATGCTTTTCATCTTTCAAATATCTTTTTAAGAAGTTGGCATATGAATCACCTGAAACAAACGGCTTAAATATGGTGTTCCTGCTTTTTTTGGCAGACGATACTGAGGCAAACTTTTATACTAGAGCTCCATTAAGTTTCGACTTTTGTGCATCAACTGGCAGATAACTTCCTAGGAGGTAACTTTTCTTGATTCTAAATGGTCTCAAATTTCATTTTGGCTAATGTTATATCTCATTAGAATTTTTTACTTTGACAGTTTTGAACCAAAAAAGCTCATAATCTGGAGTCTTTCTATGTCTCCTGCAGGGAAGATGTGATAGGCATGTGATAATGCCTATCTGAAACAAAAAGTGTTATGCCAGTGACACAGAACAAATGAAAATCAAGCCAACTGATGCCTCCTGATGATAAGTATCACATCTCTCTAACCTCTTGCCTGAAAATGTGTAACAGTATGATTATGTTCGTATTTCAGTTTCCTTGATTTCTTTATTCTTGCAATCTTTATATCTTATTGACAGAAAAAAATAGCTATAACAGTTTTCACGAATAAAGCAAAAGTTTGCATTTACTCTCTTCTCAGAATTCTATTTAAATAGTAGAAGAGTAGAAGACAGGTAATATTTATTTTCTAAGAGAAATTTTATTAATTTTATTTGATAAACATCAGCAATGGCTGGAGCAGTAGCACAGCGGGTAGAGCACTTGCCTTGCATGAAGCTGACCTGGGTTTG
This sequence comes from Sorex araneus, assembly GCF_027595985.1. Classification (NCBI taxonomy): domain Eukaryota; kingdom Metazoa; phylum Chordata; class Mammalia; order Eulipotyphla; family Soricidae; genus Sorex; species Sorex araneus. The sequence goes on from NC_073313.1 coordinate 196,333,879, forward strand.
ATTCCTCTGCCCCTCTTGGAGAGCCTGGCAAGCTACCGAGAGTATCTCGCCCACATGGCAGAGCCTGGCAGCTACCTGTGGCATATTTGCTATGCCAAAAACAGTAACAAGTCTCACAATGGAGACATTACTGGAGCCCGCTCAAGCAAATCGATGACCAATGGGATGACAGTGATACAGTGACAGTGAGCAATGTTCTTTAATAATTTTATATATTACCCAATCTTAAAAATTTTGCCTTATGATACATTTTTTGACCCTATCACGTGTAAAAAAAGTCAATGGACTCAAAACTGCAGTAGCATCTCTATCAATAATTCCCCAACCCTGGCATTTTATTGTCTGATCAACTTTATAAAAAAAGAGGGCATAATAGGGTCATAAAATTTTAATTTATTTAATTGTGACTACTAGGAAAAACAACTCTTTTTAAAGGCATCTTTTCTTAAAATCATGTTAATATAAAAAAATCTGGAGTGACAAACTCCAAAATAAATGGCAATCAATTTAAGTGGCTAAATTCAGCTTTATGTAAATCTTATTATATCATTTTAATCTCTACCATTTTTTGTAGACAGTACAAACTCTGTCAGTGTCAAGCTGTTCTTTGACCAGAGTTTGGAAAAATTATCATGCTAATCAACAAATTATAAAATACATGGAGTGAATTTAGTGAAGCGGAGAATCCTTTCCAATCTTTACATACTCTGGAGTTTTACTGAACTGTTGCTAATTTCTTTGTAATGCTAACTAACTAAATAAAAGATGATACCTTTGTTTGTAATTGGGTTTAAACTACCCAAAATTTGAAACATGAAAATACCAATATGAAAATGAAAAAATTGAGGGTGTAAGGATGCTACTTATATACTTAAGTATTTACTACAGCAGTGAAGATCATTATGTACTAAGATTTCTGCCCAGGAATATTTTGCATTTAATTCAGTTGTGATCAAGACTGGCTACTACTGCTCAACCAGATTACTCAAAATTATCTAACTCTAGTAGATTTTGAGACAATTTGACTTTAACATAAATAATTTATTGTTGGAATAAGAGCAAGTGACTATTAATAGTTAAATGTCAAGCAGATTAATAGTGTATAATTTAAAAGGAGAAGTCACTTTATAAATAAAGTTTGATGTTTTATCAACCTTCACTTTATGGCTATTTTTGAGGGAAGGAGATAGATTACCATAACCAATACCTCATTTTCAGATAATTCTGTTCAACTTTAGCATTAATAATCTAATTGCTTCCTACAGCAATGTGGAAGTTGTTCTGGGAATTCACAAAATACTAAGTGAAAACCATGTATCCTGAAAGATCCCACACTGACTGTTATGCTCCTCCTTCTTCTTCTTTTTTTTTTTTTCTTTTTGGGTCACACTGAGCGATGCTCGGAGGTTATCACTGAATTACTCAATTACTGAATTGAGGTCACTCAAGAATTACTCCTGGCGGTGCTTGGGTGATCACCATATGGGATGCTGGGAATCAAACCTGGGTTGGCCATGTGCAAAGCAAAGCCCTCCCCGCTGTGCTATCACTCCAGCTCCTATGCTCCTCCTTAAGGAAATTTAGTCAGAAGATGATATCATGTTATAGAGAGTCTGGGAGGAACTCCTTCAGCAAGGATTGAGAAATCAATATGCCAACTGAATTCATAATCTAATCCATCACATATGATCAGCTGGTGAACTTGCACTTTTATGTTCCAGGAACCAACACTGTCAACTGCTTAGCTGTTTTGATGCCTATAGATCTCTTGCCCTCTCTGTCTTGAAGGAGTCACTTTGGCCATAGCAAGCTCAGCAGGAACTCTATTTCATGTATTTGGGTAAGCATCTTTGCAACTGTTTCTTATAACTTGAAGGAGCCTGATTACTTACTTTGATACTCTCTAAGTTCCAACTTGATAAGAATTCTGCAGCGATTTTGAACCATTAAAATAATTGGAACCAAAATACAAATAAAAATACCAAATCCAATTTCATGCCTTTGCACTAATTTAAATCTGTTAAGCCAAAAAACTAAAATTTGTACATTGTTCATTTTTCTGCTAGCTACTCTGAATTATGCACTTTAGTACTGTTATCCTGTTGTTCATCGATTTGCTCGAGCAGGCACCAGTAATGTATCCATTGTGAGACTTCTTGTTACTGATTTTGGTATATCAAATATGCCATGGGTAGCTTGCCAGGCTCTGCCATGTGGCGAGATAGTCTCGGTAGCTTTCTGGGCTCTCCAAGAGGGATGGAGGAATCGAACCTCGGTCAACCGCATGCAAGGCAAACGCTCTACCTGCTGTGCTATTGCTCCAGTCCATTATGCAAGTTTATGAAAAATAGTTGAGTGGAGGAATTTAATCTGTCCTACTTATAAAACTTGGGCAAGCTATTCTTGATTATAAAAATATTTAAAAATATAAGGTGGTACATAGTTGCTAAATACAGTTATGTTTTATTTTATGTTGGAAAATAAAGCTTTACACATTCACAAAAGATAATGAATTTCAGGGCAAATATATATTTTAAAATAACAGTTAAAACTTCAAGAAACATGTACTGAATACCAAACTGACTTTGACCTGTGTAGGAGGGCTGTCAGAGCTAGTCCCTTCACTCAAGTTGTTCTTGAACTGACCTGGTGTATGAATGTGCAAGCTAATAATTTTCACAAAATGTGACAAAGGCCAGACAAGAAAAATCCATCAACTGCTGGGAGGTCATCAACAGATGTTTGACAAAATAGCTATTCAAGTAAATATTAACTGGTACGTGGGATTTTCTTTTTTTCAGTTGGACATGAAATGCTCTTCAGGAAGAGTCCAGAACACTAGGAAAACTTAGAGATTTACTCACCAGCATGTACTAGGGTAATGCAAGAAGTATGTCCAAAGGCTTATTTTGATATCTGAGTCCAGTTGAGGTTCAGGACTGCGAACTTTAGCATGCATCTAAGTTAATCTAAAGAAGTTATTTTTCTTTGTGTATGTTACTGTGTTTTGAGATGCTTGCATTTGTGTGTATAAGAGGTTTGTGTGTGACTATTTGTGCTTGAGAGTTGGCTAAAAGAGAAAGGAGGGCAGGGTGTGCACAGAATAAATCATATGAAGCTTTGTTTTTTTCTTCTAAATCAATTTTCATTGAATTATCATAGTTTACAATAGTACTATTATTGTTTTATACTTGCAATGGTGCTACACATGCCCTCCACCCGAGTATCAGGAGCTCTTAGTGTGAAGTTCGACTTGTGAACTAATGCTCTTATTATGACTTTCACTTAATATAAATACCAAAATCCAAGTAAGAAGAAGTCAGTGAAAGGAATATCTATTTTTATCTTTACTTTGTTTTAAGAACTGCAAATGGAGAGAAACAAGTTCTTTGATCTGAATGATTCTTGTTCTAAGCTATAGCGAAAATACTCTCATAGAAAAAAACAAACACCTGGAAGAAGGGATATTTAAGTAGGTGTAAGAAATAGTGTCATGATATGCATAGTAGGGAAAGTCTGTAGCAGAAAATTCTCAACATTCATTTATCAAAACATCTCATAATGTTGAAAACCCATTATGCTCCTAACACTGGATGATGCTTTGTAGCTGCAGAAATATAAGACCCATTTTTTTGTTTGTTTAGAGCAGCGTGCATTTAATAAGTCTTAGAATAATAAGCAGACTATAGAATGCATTGGAATCAGTAGAGTAATAGAGTTAGGCATGTAAGTTGAGGAGTACCTAAGGGTCACTAACCTAGACATGTGTGTGTGTGTGTGTGTGTGTATGTGTGTGTGTACACAAGTATTCACACACAAGTTTTCTGGAGGAAAGCTAAACTCTCTGATTTATTTATGTATAAGTGGATGCTATTTAGATAAAAATGAATGGAAAAGGTTACCCAATTTAAAGGAAATAACGTTGAGAGAGGTCAAAATTGCCTCTGTGCTGTAGGTTGGTGTAATTGAACTGTATGTGTGAAAGAGCTTCAGATAACTTTTGGATGATTACTAAATATGCGTATGTTCATTAATGTGCTAGCTCCTATGTCAAGTGCTATACAAGAGCTGTCTTACTATGTTTCAAATAATCCTATAAATGTTATTATTATTATTATTATTATAGGTTTCAACAAGGAAATTGAAACCAATAAGTTTAAAAAACCTTAACAAACTTGCCCAAGGGCATAAAACTGATAAATTTTGGAGTTGGTACTAGAAGTATGATAGCCTGGTCTTAGAGATCAAGGTCTTAGAAATATCAGAGATTGTTCTGTTTACTGTGTATAAAGAAATTTGTCTGACACATTATCCAGCTTAAACATTTTCCTGAGCATAATTAGAAGTTGTTAAATGAGATAATCAGATTTGCAGTATTTAAATATTACTTTCCCATCTCAGGGATAGTTTGATTGGAAAGGATCAAAATAAGGCTCTGAGACTAATTAGAGAAGGTTGTTATAATACCAGAGGGACATGCTAAAGCTTGAGATAAGAGAGTCCCTCAGTGTTGCTGACAGCCAGATGGTGGCCTCCAATGATTTCTGCTTCCTGGTATTCAATACCTTTCCCTTCCCTTGAGTATAGACTGAATATTAACTTGCCTCTACAGGAAAAGTACACTTATAAAATGACCGTGGCATCAATCTAATGCATAGTGTTTGACTTTCTCCTTTCATCTTAGAAGCTAACTTTCATAGGAGGCAGCATCATGGAGAGGATCCTCTAACAATAACCACAAGCATTGTGAATGAACTTGAAACTAGTGGGGAAAGATCCTTTTTTAGCCGAGCCTTGAATTGCTGCAGCTATGCCCTTCTAGCAGCTTGTGAAAGACAGCGAGTCAAGATCATCCAGCTAAACCTCTCCTAATGTCCTGATGCACTGAATCCATGAGATAATTAAAACAAAACATTTTGAAGTGTTTTAGTCACAAATATTTAGAAGGATTTATTTCTTTAACAAAAAAAATCTCACCTGATTATCATTTATACTACAAACACTGAAGACATTTGTATGTATATATGATATATAATTATAGACAAATATATATATCATTTATATCAATATCACCTACTATATATATACACTCAGCAGTGTCAGATATATATTATATATGTATATATGTATGTATATATGAGCATGTGTGTATATATACATATATATACACATACACATATATATTATTTATATATATATATATATATATAGCAGGCTGACACTGTTGAATGTCATATGTTGTATAGACTACTGTGTCAAAGCATTTTTCTGGGAAGGTATCATGATTAATTCTAATTGACAGTGAAGCCCTGATGAATACATTTGCCTTGTAATAATCTGATTTAGTCCACTTTTCTCACAAAATAGAATTTTGGAGTTCTAGCATAATTTTGGAAGATTTGATAGTGAACTCTCATGCAGGCTCAAATGATATGAAATCAGATAAGGGGGCCTGTATTAACAGCCTCCACCCAGACTGCCCTTCACTCTAAATACATGGCAGCTCCTTATCCCATATCAGTCTGTGTGGAAGAAAGCGCAGGTCATATGATGATCTGTTATTGTAACACATGTAGTAAGCTAAGGAAGTGGCTGTGAGGATATACAACTAATGCTTTTTCATAAAGATGAGATTCTTATGTACTCTTATTGCAAAATTTCATGACTATATAAGATATTTATAACCTTAAATAACCGCCTTTCACTACACATTTCCCCCCACCCCCCAATAGTTGACAAAGAGGAGAGCAAATTTAAAATGGAGTCCTTGAAGGCCCCCACCCACCAGCAATGTGTATTTTCTCAGCCTCATGAGTCATGGGCTCTGTGCATACAGTTGGCTCAGATGAGCTGGCACCCTCCAAACTGCAGCAGCTGCACTAAACAATTACCAGGCTCTGACTGAGAAAATTTCCCAGGGGGGACAAAGAGCCAGCTGGGCATTGCTGGTGCTCGTCTGGTGGACATTTGTTAGTTTGTATGAACACTGAAATTCCCAGGGCAGCAATCAATGGGTGAGATAATTCTGCCTAGAATACATTAACCCAGAAAGCTGCGAATGGAGAGACCCTTTTTTGTGGAGACATTCTGCCTTCAGCAACACAAACCAGCAAGACATGTCGTGAACATTTAAAACCTGGATGAAACTCCTAAAATTTGGCATCTCATTAAAGGAGACTGTTGCTCATTAATAAAATTCAATCTATTAGTCTTTGGCTTTCTCAGTGTGACCTGCTGTAAAATTTTTCTTAAATTCACTGATGAAAATTACATTGAAGTTTTTATACAAAGAACAAAGTTTTAGTGTTAATCTTCCCAGACATATTCATTATACCAAAGACTATCAAAATATTAATATTTTTTCCCAGATTACTGTCAGATAAGAATACCTCAGAGTACCTTGATAGATTCAGCAATTCAGAAAAACTCATTATCTTGAAACTATCATTTACCTTGTTATGAAGACAGATGCCGAAATGAGGTGATTTCTTTTAGTGCAGATTTTATATTTTAATGTAATATATAGCCAAAATTAGGAAATGAATCTTAAACTAATGACGTATTTTAACTTGTTCAATTTAAATTACTTCTAGGCTATATATCATTTGCTTTGTCTCTTTAATACTATAGCTTCATCAGTACTTGTTATCAAGACATTTAAAAACAACTTTAAGTAGAGCTAATCTTGACATAATTGGTGACATAGAGGTTAGCCCTCTAGTATTTGGAGTAATTGATAATAGCAGCAAATGCCATGTATGATTCCCTCTTAAACTAAGGAAGTAATACCTTTCTAGAGAATATTTCCAAAGTTAAGCTTCAAAGTCTAAAATCTTGTATATACCCTTAATTGATGTTACTGGTGCCCGCTCAAGAAAATCGATGAAAAACAGAATGACAGTGCTACAGTGCTACCCTTAATTGAAACATGTTGAAAGTTGTCACTCTAGTGACTAAAGGTTGCATTTGTATGCAAACTCTTTTTGTAGGATAAAATGTACATTGGTTAGGGGCAGACAATGCACTAAACCTTATGACTTAGAAACTATGGCATCAAAGACATGTTAGCCACATGGAATCTACCAAAAACTGTTAAAACAGAGTTTAAAGATAAATTCCCAACTACAAAGGGTAGAAAAGGACTAGTTTGTACTAGTCCATAGGAGACTAATACCTCTCAGGTATTACAAGTGTTCAGAGCCTGACATGCCTTTGCAGAAAAAAGGAGTGAGCCGGGGGCTGAGCCAGAGGGATATTACAGTATGTAGGATAAAATGTGTAGCATTTGCATGAAGCTGACCAGAGTTTGTCCTGTAGCTGATGTTGGTTCATTTTCCTAAGCACCAATAGGAGTGATCCCTGAACATAGAGCCAGAATAAGTTCTGAATACAATCATGTATGGTTGCCCAAAACAAAAATAAACAAGTAAATAAATAAAGGAATAGGTGCATAAGAGGAAAAGCAAAGACCTAGGGGTCGTGGCAGTTTCAATGGCCTAATAATTTATTATGTTTTCTGGTGGAGAGGTTGTTAGGCCATACCTGGAGTGCTTGGAAGCTGCTTCTGACAGTGTTCAAAGGATCAGATGGTGCCAAGAACCAAACCAGAGCCTCCAGCATGTAATACAGACAAAATACTCCACTGAGCTATCTATCCAGACCATTTACTGATCTAATTTCATCTAATTCATATCCTTTTGACCTTTATTTTTCATCTTTATTTTCCTTGACAAGCAGATTTGAGAAGAAAAGACAATAAGGTCTTCCCCCAAAGGAGAAATGTTTGATCCCCTGCTGTTTTCCCAGGAGGAACACCCTATATAAAAATGTTATTTTTGTCTTCAAAGGGAATACTGATGTACTTGTGAAGCAAAAATATAAACACACAAAAATATATTTGTTTGAATGCTTCCTTACTCTTAATATTACTGACTGAAATACAGCTCAGTTATTGAAAGTCAAATACCATATTATCATAGTTAATGACTTCTTATTTTTATTTATTTTTGGCAATGCTTAGGCCTTATTCTTGGTTCTGTGCTCAAGGTCATTTTTTGTAGTGCTCAGGAGACTTTATGGGATTGACCCTGGGTGAGCCACATGCAAAACAAACAGCCTACCCATTCTACTATTGCTTCAGCCCCCATTCTGTGTACTCAAAAGTAATCCTTGCAAATATTTTGCTAGATTGTAATTTGAATACTTAGCGATAGCACAGTGAGTAGGACTTTTGCCTTGCACACGGCCGACCCTGGCTCAATTCCTCTGCCCTTCTCGGAGAGACCGGCAAGCTACTGAGAGTATCTCACCTGCACGGCAGAGCCTGGCGAGCTACCTGTGGCATATCCAATATGCCAAAAACAGTAACAACAAGTCTCATAATGGAGACATTACAGGTACCCGCTCAAGCAAATGGATGAGCAACAGAATACCAGTGACAGCATTTTATATTTATTTAAAATTTTTCTGTTATACTGGCAATGACAATATTTCCAAATAGAAAACACATGATTTTATGCAATGAAATCCATGAATGCATAAAATACACTGTTACTTGGAATATAGGCTCTGGATGCCCTGAGCTTCAACATCATCATCAATTAATAATTGCTAGCATTGCAAATTCGAGGCCGCATGACCTCTTATTGTCTAGTTCTCCCTCTTGGAGAACCCACCAAGCTACCGAGAGTATCCTGCCAGCACGAATACCTGGCAAGCTTCCCATGATGTATTCGATATGCCAAAAACAGTAACAATGATGGGTCTCATTCCCCTGACCCTGAAAGAGCCTCGAATGTGGCTGCTAAAATCTCAGGGCTAGGATGAATGGAGATGTTACTTGTGCCTGCTCGAGCAAATCGATGAACAATGGGATGACAGTGATATATGACAGTGACCCTATTCAGTCTACTTCAAAAATTCACAATTTAAAAAGCATCTTTAATGAGGTCTTCTCAGTTAATAAAATTTAATTTTGGTGGGGGCCACAGCGGGCAATTCTCAGGGATTACTTCTAGTGTTGCATTCAGGAACTATGCCTGGTGGTGCATGGGGGGGTCATAGGGGATGCCAGATATTGAACCCAGGTTGTTCACATGCAAGGCAAAAATTCTTCCCACTATATTGTTGCTTCAGTCCCTCAAATTCAAAATTAAAAAATATGAATTAATTACATTTTAATACTTTATTTCATATTATAGTTATACACCATCAAGTCCAGTATGAGGCTACAGAATTTGGATTCATTGAAATTTCTGCCATTAATTTTATTTCAAACTGGCTAGGTTTTGTCTTCAGTAGGGACTTGGGCATTTTAAGCTCCTGACCTACTTCAGAGTTTCTTTCATGCTCTGGAATGTGGTATGTTTTATAGAGCAGGTTAAGCTCTAGAACAGGTCATTCATCATTGTAGCTTCCTGGGCTTTCCTGGTGCTTTGGAGAAAAAAAAACTGATAGATATAAAATATGTGGAGAATTTTCCTTTTGAAAGCTTTTGATCTGTTCACAGAAACCACATGGGAGGGGAAAGAGGTACTGCACTCTAAATTTAGGGAAGTGAGGATGACTCAATAACTGGAAAATGTTAACTTTCTCTAATAAGAATAGGGAAGATCAGGATCTAAAATACTTCTTTTTATTATATAAAAGACAATTCAGTTACTTAGAATTTTTACATTTATTGATAACTTAAATCTAAATTGTATATCTTTTAAAATCAATGCCAGAGTCTAACCCTTTAACCAACATTTTTATGCTATGGCACTGCCAAAACTTGGGTTTTCCAACTTTTTATGTTCTTAAAAACTACATATTCTATATTTCAAAGAAGCCCATTTGTTTATTTATGAGAGAAACTAATTAGTACCAAATTCATCTGAAAGAGCAATTAGCTTCCACAATTTAGTAATAAATCAAGAAGTAATATTTTGCCCTAAAATCAGATTTTACAGATCATATATAAAATTTATGTGTAAACTTATTGGAGAAACAATAGCACTGTAGCACTGTCCTCCTGTTGTTCATCAATTTGCTTGAGTGGGCACCAGTAATGTCTCCATTGTGAGACTTGTTGTTACTGTTTTTGTCATATCAAATACACCACAGGTAGCTTTCCAGGCTCTGCCATGTGGGCAGGATGCTCTTGGTAGCTTGCTGGGTTCTCTGAGAGGGACCCAGGAATAGAACCTGTGTTGGCCATATGCAAGGCAAACGCCCTAATCACTGTGTTATTGCTCCAGTCTGGATAACAATAAGTCAGGAAAATTCATTTGAGGAAACTCAGAAAGGCCCATGACAATTTGATAGAGGAAAAATATCGAAGGTCACAACATCAACCTTTATGATACAGCAACATTGTTCTTAAACATTCCCTCCTCAGTTCTATTACTGGACCTTATTCTTACATCTTATCATCCTCTCTAATATTCTAAACCTGTTCACTATCAAATAGCCAGAGCAAATTCTCTATGTTATCATTGGATTTTCTACTAATGATCTGAATACTAATTACAAATATATTCTGTCTTCTTCACATTACTCTAATATTAAACACAGCTCTGAAGAATATTCTCTAATTATGACATATTTCAAGGGGAAGACAAATCTCCAGTTGAAGGCAATATTTGATTAAAATATAAAATGAAGTTCTGATTAGTTCTGCTTTAAAAAGTCTAGGTTTTACAAAAATATTGTTATTTTTAAATATATACCTAATATTAATGTATTACTAGTTTCTATTTTGCCTACAGTTAAGAAATGAAACCAATTACAACCACAAATTTATTTTGAATCACCACTAACAATTGTTCTTCAATAGAGGTCTGTTTTATGGAACCCCTGGTCCCCAAACCTGAAAAATCTGGGAGAGGCTTTTTCAAAGGGTTGGGAGGGCGTTTGAGAACTGTGGTATTGTGGAGAATTTAGAAAGATACAAATAGAACGAGAGTAACTGTTTCCAGAAAACATATTTTATTTTCTCTGACATCCCTAAACTGCCCTCCTGCATGTTTCTATCGATAAAAGATTCATTTGAGTTAATGAGTTTATCCTTCAAGATGCAAATATATCCCAGTGTGAACACACTTCCCAGTTTCTCCTGCAGTTTTTATATAAAATACTCTGATCAAATTATCATTAAAAACTTGGGTTTTTATTACTGTGGGAAGAACTAAAGGAATTTACTTTTAAATAGACTATAATTTTGTATATTACTTTAGAGCATTTGGATAGTCTAATTATAATTTATAGGGAGATTAAAAAGTGAAATAAATATGGAATAACCTACAATATGTATAAAGAAGTTATTTAGTCTAAAAATGTAGATTTTACTTGGTACTGAAAACACCTTGTTTCTCCCCGGTCCTTTTCTTTTGCTATAATATAGATAAAATCGAAGAATATTATGTTAAGTGAAATAAATCTAAATAAGAAAGACAAATACCAAAATATGTAACACATATTATATCAAGAAACAAAGCAAGGAGTCAATAAACATTGTCTAATAATTGTCTAATAAAACAGACTTTGACTATAGAAATGAGATCACTGAAGGAAGGAGGAATAGGTTGCAAGTGTGTACTGGACTTTGGTAGATGGATATTGGTATTCTTATGGTGGGCATGATGCATCCCTAAAATATAAACATCTAGCCTCTTGTCAACAAGAGGTAATATATTTATCTGAGAAATAGTGTATGATTCCTTCGAGTTTAAGTGAGA